>NW_027257005.1:0-87297 GCF_029215685.1 Pituophis catenifer annectens | reverse complement strand
AAGACATTCATTTTTCAATACGAGCTTTCTCTGAGGCGTTAGACCAAAGGGCATCAGAATTGGCAGTAGGGCTCAATTCAAACCAGAAAACATAACTTTTGACACACAGCTCAGATTTGCAACACAGAGACATATTCATGTTACGCAAGGTATGAAAACACCAAAACCACACAATTTTCAAATCTGACCTTTCCCTGAGGAGTTAGACCAAATCTGTATCTCAGAATAGGCAGAAGGACTGCATTCAACCAGAAAACATAACTTTTGACACAGAGCTTAGATATGCAAAACAAACACATATTCATGTTCCCCACAGTCTGAAAAGCCCAAAAAACAGTCAATTTTTTCAAATCTGAGCTTTCCCTGAGGAGATAGACCAAAGTGTCTCTCAGATTTGGCAGTAGGGCTCAATTCAACCAGAAAACTTAACTTTTGACATACAGCTCAGATTTGCAACACACAGACATATTCATGTTCCCCACAGTCTGAAAAAAGCGCAAAAAGACATTCATTTTTCAATATGAGCTTTCTCTGAGGCGTTAGACCAAAGGGCATCAGAATTCGCAGTAGGGCTCAATTCAACCAGAAAACATAACTTTTGACACACAGCTCAGATTTGCAACACACAGACATATTCATGTTACGCAAGGTATGAAAACACCAAAAAACACACAATTTTCAAATCTGACCTTTCCCTGAGGAGTTAGACCAAACACATATTCATGTTCCTCACGGTCTGAAAAAGGGCAAAAAGACATTCATTTTTCAATACGAGCTTTTTCTGAGGAGTTAGACCAAATGGCATCAGAATTGGTAGTAGGGCTCAATTCAACCAGAAAACATAACTTTTGACACACAGCTCAGATTTGCAACACAGAGACATATTCATGTTACGCAAGGTATGAAAAACACCAAAAACCACACAATTTTCAAATCTGACCTTTCCCTGAGGAGTTAGACCAAATCTGTATCTCGGAATAGGCAGTAGGACTGCATTCAACCAGAAAACATAACTTTTGACACAGAGCTTAGATATGCAAAACAAACACATATTCATGTTCCCCACAGTCTGAAAAGCCCAAAAAACTGACATTTCTTTCAAATCTGAGCTTTCCCTGAGGAGATAGACCAAAGTGTCTCTCAGAATTGGCAGTACGGCTCAATTCAGCCAGAAAACTTAACTTTTGACACAGAGCTTAGATATGCAAAACAAACACATATTCATGTACCCCCCCCCAGTCTGAAAAGCCCAAAAAACAGTCAATTTTTTCAAATCTGAGCTTTCCCTGAGGAGATAGACCAAAGTGTCTCTCAGAATTGGCAGTAGGGCTCAATTCAACCAGAAAACTTAACTTTTGACACACAGCTCAGATTTGCAACACAGAGACATATTCATGTTCCCCACGGTCTGAAAAAAACGCAAAAAGACATTCATTTTTCAATACGAGCTTTCTCTGAGGAGTTAGGCCAAAGGGCATCAGAATTGGCAGTAGGGCTCAATTCAACCAGAAAACTTAACTTTTTACACACAGCTCAGATTTGCAACACGCAGACATATTCATGTTACGCAAGGTATGAAAACACCAAAAACACACAATTTTCAAATCTGACCTTTCCCTGAGGAGTTAGACCAAATCTGTATCTCAGAATAGGCAGTAGGAGTGCATTCAACCAGAAAACATAACTTTTGACACAGAGCTTAGATATGCAAAACAAACAAATATTCATGTACTCGCCATTCTGAAAAGACGAAAAAACAGTCAATTTTTTCAAATCTGAGCTTTCCCTGAGGAGATAGATCAAAGTGTCTCTCAGAATTGGCAGTAGGGCTGAATTCAACCAGAAAACATAACTTTTGACAGAGAGCTTAGATATCCAAAACAAACACATATTCATGTACTCGCCAGTCTGAAAAGCCCAAAAAACAGTCAATTTTTTCAAATCTGAGCTTTCCCTGAGGAGATAGATCAAAGTGTCTCTCAGAATTGGCAGTAGGGGCTCAATTCAACCAGAAAACTTAACTTTTGACACACAGCTCAGATTTGCAGCACAGAGACATATTCATGTTCCCCACGGTCTGAAAAAGGGCAAAAAGACATTCATTTTTTCAATATGAGCTTTCTCTGAGGCGTTAGACCAAAGGGCATCAGAATTGCCAGTAGGGCTCAATTCAACCAGAAAACTTAACTTTTGACACACAGCTCAGATTTGCAACACTCAGACATATTCATGTTACGCAAGGTACGAAAACACCAAAAACACACAATTTTCAAATCTGACCTTTCCCTGAGGAGTTAGACCAAATCTGTATCTCAGAATAGGCATTAGGACTGCATTCAACCAGAAAACATAACTTTTGACACAGAGCTTAGATATGCAAAACAAACACATATTCATGTTCCCCACAGTCTGAAAAGCCCAAAAAAACTGACATTTCTTTCAAATCTGAGCTTTCCCTGAGGAGATAGACCAAAGTGTCTCTCAGAATTGGCAGTACGGCTCAATTCAGCCAGAAAACTTAACTTTTGACACAGAGCTCAGTTTTGCAGAAGAAACACATATTCATGTTCCCCACGTTCTGAAAAAAGCGCAAAAAGACATTCATTTTTCAATACGAGCTTTCTCTGAGGAGTTAGACCAAAGGGCATCAGAATTGGCAGTAGGGCTCAATTCAACCAGAAAACATAACTTTTGACACAGAGCTTAGATATGCAAAACAAACACATATTCATGTACCCCCCCCAGTCTGAAAAGCCCCAAAAAACAGTCAATTTTTTCAAATCTGAGCTTTCCCTGAGGAGATAGACCAAAGTGTCTCTCAGAATTGGCAGTAGGGCTCAATTCAACCAGAAAACTTAACTTTTGACACACAGCTCAGATTTGCAACACAGAGACATATTCATGTTCCCCACGGTCTGAAAAAAACGCAAAAAGACATTCATTTTTCAATACGAGCTTTCTCTGAGGAGTTAGGCCAAAGGGCATCAGAATTGGCAGTAGGGCTCAATTCAACCAGAAAACTTAACTTTTTACACACAGCTCAGATTTGCAACACGCAGACATATTCATGTTACGCAAGGTATGAAAACACCAAAAACACACAATTTTCAAATCTGACCTTTCCCTGAGGAGTTAGACCAAATCTGTATCTCAGAATAGGCAGTAGGAGTGCATTCAACCAGAAAACATAACTTTTGACACAGAGCTTAGATATGCAAAACAAACAAATATTCATGTACTCGCCATTCTGAAAAGCCGAAAAAACAGTCAATTTTTTCAAATCTGAGCTTTCCCTGAGGAGATAGATCAAAGTGTCTCTCAGAATTGGCAGTAGGGCTGAATTCAACCAGAAAACATAACTTTTGACAGAGAGCTTAGATATCCAAAACAAACACATATTCATGTACTCGCCAGTCTGAAAAGCCCAAAAAACAGTCAATTTTTTCAAATCTGAGCTTTCCCTGAGGAGATAGATCAAAGTGTCTCTCAGAATTGGCAGTAGGGCTCAATTCAACCAGAAAACTTAACTTTTGACACACAGCTCAGATTTGCAGCACAGAGACATATTCATGTTCCCCACGGTCTGAAAAAAAAGCAAAAAGACATTCATTTTTCAATACGAGCTTTCTCTGAGGAGTTAGGCCAAAGGGCATCAGAATTGGCAGTAGGGCTCAATTCAACCAGAAAACTTAACTTTTGACACACAGCTCAGATTTGCAGCACAGAGACATATTCATGTTCCCCACGGTCTGAAAAAGGGCAAAAAGACATTCATTTTTCAATACGAGCTTTCTCTGAGGCGTTAGACCAAAGGGCATCAGAATTGGCAGTAGGGCTCAATTCAACCAGAAAACATAACTTTTGACACACAGCTCAGATTTGCAACACAGAGACATATTCATGTTACGCAAGGTATGAAAACACCAAAACCACACAATTTTCAAATCTGACCTTTCCCTGAGGAGTTAGACCAAATCTGTATCTCAGAATAGGCAGAAGGACTGCATTCAACCAGAAAACATAACTTTTGACACAGAGCTTAGATATGCAAAACAAACACATATTCATGTTCCCCACAGTCTGAAAAGCCCAAAAAACAGTCAATTTTTTTCAAATCTGAGCTTTCCCTGAGGAGATAGACCAAAGTGTCTCTCAGATTTGGCAGTAGGGCTCAATTCAACCAGAAAACTTAACTTTTGACATACAGCTCAGATTTGCAACACACAGGACATATTCATGTTCCCCACAGTCTGAAAAAAGCGCAAAAAGACATTCATTTTTCAATATGAGCTTTCTCTGAGGCGTTAGACCAAAGGGCATCAGAATTCGCAGTAGGGCTCAATTCAACCAGAAAACATAACTTTTGACACACAGCTCAGATTTGCAACACACAGACATATTCATGTTACGCAAGGTATGAAAACACCAAAAACACACAATTTTCAAATCTGACCTTTCCCTGAGGAGTTAGACCAAACACATATTCATGTTCCTCACGGTCTGAAAAAGGGCAAAAAGACATTCATTTTTCAATACGAGCTTTTTCTGAGGCGTTAGACCAAATGGCATCAGAATTGGTAGTAGGGCTCAATTCAACCAGAAAACATAACTTTTGACACACAGCTCAGATTTGCAACACAGAGACATATTCATGTTACGCAAGGTATGAAAACACCAAAACCACACAATTTTCAAATCTGACCTTTCCCTGAGGAGTTAGACCAAATCTGTATCTCGGAATAGGCAGTAGGACTGCATTCAACCAGAAAACATAACTTTTGACACAGAGCTTAGATATGCAAAACAAACACATATTCATGTTCCCCACAGTCTGAAAAGCCCAAAAAACTGACATTTCTTTCAAATCTGAGCTTTCCCTGAGGAGATAGACCAAAGTGTCTCTCAGAATTGGCAGTACGGCTCAATTCAGCCAGAAAACTTAACTTTTGACACAGAGCTCAGTTTTGCAGAAGAAACACATATTCATGTTCCCCACGTTCTGAAAAAAGCGCAAAAAGACATTCATTTTTCAATACGAGCTTTCTCTGAGGAGTTAGACCAAAGGGCATCAGAATTGGCAGTAGGGCTCAATTCAACCAGAAAACATAACTTTTGACACAGAGCTTAGATATGCAAAACAAACACATATTCATGTACCCCCCCAGTCTGAAAAGCCCAAAAAACAGTCAATTTTTTCAAATCTGAGCTTTCCCTGAGGAGATAGACCAAAGTGTCTCTCAGAATTGGCAGTAGGGCTCAATTCAACCAGAAAACTTAACTTTTGACACACAGCTCAGATTTGCAACACAGAGACATATTCATGTTCCCCCACGGTCTGAAAAAAATGCAAAAAGACATTCATTTTTCAATACGAGCTTTCTCTGAGGAGTTAGGCCAAAGGGCATCAGAATTGGCAGTAGGGCTCAATTCAACCAGAAAACTTAACTTTTTACACACAGCTCAGATTTGCAACACGCAGACATATTCATGTTACGCAAGGTATGAAAACACCAAAAACACACAATTTTCAAATCTGACCTTTCCCTGAGGAGTTAGACCAAATCTGTATCTCAGAATAGGCAGTAGGAGTGCATTCAACCAGAAAACATAACTTTTGACACAGAGCTTAGATATGCAAAACAAAACACATATTCATGTACTCGCCCATTCTGAAAAGCCGAAAAAACAGTCAATTTTTTCAAATCTGAGCTTTCCCTGAGGAGATAGATCAAAGTGTCTCTCAGAATTGGCAGTAGGGCTGAATTCAACCAGAAAACATAACTTTTGACAGAGAGCTTAGATATCCAAAACAAACACATATTCATGTACTCGCCAGTCTGAAAAGCCCAAAAAACAGTCAATTTTTTCAAATCTGAGCTTTCCCTGAGGAGATAGATCAAAGTGTCTCTCAGAATTGGCAGTAGGGCTCAATTCAACCAGAAAACTTAACTTTTGACACACAGCTCAGATTTGCAGCACAGAGACATATTCATGTTCCCCACGGTCTGAAAAAAAAGCAAAAAGACATTCATTTTTTCAATACGAGCTTTCTCTGAGGAGTTAGGCCAAAGGGCATCAGAATTGGCAGTAGGGCTCAATTCAACCAGAAAACTTAACTTTTGACACACAGCTCAGATTTGCAGCACAGAGACATATTCATGTTCCCCACGGTCTGAAAAAAGGGCAAAAAGACATTCATTTTTCAATACGAGCTTTCTCTGAGGCGTTAGACCAAAGGGCATCAGAATTGGCAGTAGGGCTCAATTCAACCAGAAAACATAACTTTTGACACACAGCTCAGATTTGCAACACAGAGACATATTCATGTTACGCAAGGTATGAAAACACCAAAACCACACAATTTTTTAAATCTGACCTTTCCCTGAGGAGTTAGACCAAATCTGTATCTCAGAATAGGCAGAAGGACTGCATTCAACCAGAAAACATAACTTTTGACACAGAGCTTAGATATGCAAAACAAACACATATTCATGTTCCCCACAGTCTGAAAAGCCCAAAAAACAGTCAATTTTTTCAAATCTGAGCTTTCCCTGAGGAGATAGACCAAAGTGTCTCTCAGATTTGGCAGTAGGGCTCAATTCAACCAGAAAACTTAACTTTTGACATACAGCTCAGATTTGCAACACACAGACATATTCATGTTCCCCACAGTCTGAAAAAAGCGCAAAAAGACATTCATTTTTTCAATATGAGCTTTCTCTGAGGCGTTAGACCAAAGGGCATCAGAATTGGCAGTAGGGCTCAATTCAACCAGAAAACATAACTTTTGACACACAGCTCAGATTTGCAACACACAGACATATTCATGTTACGCAAGGTATGAAAACACCAAAAACACACAATTTTCAAATCTGACCTTTCCCTGAGGAGTTAGACCAAACACATATTCATGTTCCTCACGGTCTGAAAAAGGGCAAAAAGACATTCATTTTTCAATACGAGCTTTCTCTGAGGCGTTAGACCAAATGGCATCAGAATTGGTAGTAGGGCTCAATTCAACCAGAAAACATAACTTTTGACACACAGCTCAGATTTGCAACACAGAGACATATTCATGTTACGCAAGGTATGAAAACACCAAAACCACACAATTTTCAAATCTGACCTTTCCCTGAGGAGTTAGACCAAATCTGTATCTCGGAATAGGCAGTAGGACTGCATTCAACCAGAAAACATAACTTTTGACACAGAGCTTAGATATGCAAAACAAACACATATTCATGTTCCCCACAGTCTGAAAAGCCCAAAAAACAGTCAATTTTTTCAAATCTGAGCTTTCCCTGAGGAGATAGACCAAAGCGTCTCTCAGATTTGGCAGTAGGGCTCAATTCAACCAGAAAACTTAACTTTTGACATACAGCTCAGATTTGCAACACACAGACATATTCATTTTCCCCACGGTCTGAAAAAAGCGCAAAAAGACATTCATTTTTCAATACGAGCTTTCTCTGAGGAGTTAGGCCAAAGGGCATCAGAATTGGCAGTAGGGCTCAATTCAACCAGAAAACTTAACTTTTGACACACAGCTCAGATTTGCAACACAGAGACATATTCATGTTCCCCACGGTCTGAAAAAAGCGCAAAAAGACATTCAATTTTCAATACGAGCTTTCTCTGAGGAGTTAGGCCAAAGGGCATCAGAATTGGCAGTAGGGCTCAATTCAACCAGAAAACTTAACTTTTGACACACAGCTCAGATTTGCAACACAGAGACATATTCATGTTCCCCACGGTCTGAAAAAAGCGCAAAAAGACATTCAATTTTCAATACGAGCTTTCTCTGAGGAGTTAGGCCAAAGGGCATCAGAATTGGCAGTAGGGCTCAATTCAACCAGAAAACTTAACTTTTGACACACAGCTCAGATTTGCAAAACAAACACATATTCATGTACCCCCCAGTCTGAAAAGCCCAAAAAACCGTCAATGTTTTCCAAATCTGAGCTTTCCCTGAGGAGATAGACCAAAGTGCCTGTCAGAATTGGCAGTAGGGCTCAATTCAGCCAGAAAACTTAACTTTTGACACAGAGCTCAGTTTTGCAGAAGAAACACATATTCATGTTCCCCACGGTCTGAAAAAGGGCAAAAAGACATTCATTTTTCAATATGAGCTTTCTCTGAGGCGTTAGACCAAAGGGCATCAGAATTGGCAGTAGGTCTCAATTCAACCAGAAAACATAACTTTTGACAGAGATCTTAGATATGCAAAACAAACACATATTCATGTACCCCCCAGTCTGAAAAGCCCAAAAAACAGTCAATTTTTTGAAATCTGAGCTTTCCCTGAGGAGATAGACCAAAGTGTCTCTCAGAATTGGCTGTAGGGCTCAATTCAACCAGAAAACTTAACTTTTGACACACAGCTCAGATTTGCAACACGCAGACATATTCATGTTACGCAAGGTATGAAAACACCAAAACCACACAATTTTCAAATCTGACCTTTCCCTGAGGAGTTAGACCAAATCTGTATCTCAGAATAGGCAGTAGGACTGCATTCAACCAGAAAACATAACTTTTGACACAGAGCTCAGTTTTGCAGAAGAAACACATATTCATGTTCCCCACGGTCTGAAAAAGGGCAAAAAGACATTCATTTTTCAATACGAGCTTTCTCTGAGGAGTTAGACCAAATGGCATCAGAATTGGTAGTAGGGCTCAATTCAACCAGAAAACATAACTTTTGACACACAGCTCAGATTTGCAACACACAGACATATTCATGTTACGCAAGGTATGAAAACACCAAAACCACACAATTTTCAAATCTGACCTTTCCCTGAGGAGTTAGACCAAATCTGTATCTCAGAAAGGGAGTAGGACTGCATTCAACCAGAAAACATAACTTTTGACACAGAGCTTAGGTATGCAAAACAAACACATATTCATGTTCCCCACAGTCTGAAAAGCCCAAAAAACAGTCAATTTTTTCAAATCTGAGCTTTCCCTGAGGAGATAGACCAAAGTGTCTCTCAGAATTGGCAGTAGGGCTCAATTCAACCAGAAAACTTAACTTTTGACACACAGCTCAGATTTGCAACACGCAGACATATTCATGTTACGCAAGGTATGAAAACACCAAAAACACACAATTTTCAAATCTGACCTTTCCCTGAGGAGTTAGACCAAATCTGAATCTCAGAAAGGGAGTAGGACTGCATTCAACCAGAAAACATAACTTTTGACACAGAGCTTAGGTATGCAAAACAGACACATATTCATGTACCCCCCCAGTCTGAAAAGCCCAAAAAACAGTCAATTTTTTCAAATCTCAGCTTTCCCTGAGGAGATAGACCAAAGTGCCTCTCAGAATTGGCAGTAGGGCTCAATTCAGCCAGAAAACTTAACTTTTGACACAGAGCTCAGTTTTGCAGAAGAAACACATATTCATGTTCCCCACGGTCTGAAAAAGGGAAAAAAGACATTCATTTTTCAATACGAGCTTTCTCTGAGGAGTTAGACCAAATGGCATCAGAATTGGCAGTAGGGTTCAATTCAACCAGAAAACTTAACTTTTGACACACAGCTCAGATTTGCAACACGCAGACATATTCATGTTACGCAAGGTATGAAAACACCAAAAACACACAATTTTCAAATCTCACCTTTCCCTGAGGAGTTAGACCAAATATGTATCTCAGAATCGGGAGTAGGACTGCATTCAACCAGAAAACATAACTTTTGACACAGAGCTTAGATATGCAAAACAAACACATATTCATGTTCCCCACGGTCTGAAAAAGGGCAAAAAGACATTCATTTTTCAATACGAGCTTTCTCTGAGGAGTTAGACCAAATGGCATCAGAATTGGTAGTAGGGCTCAATTCAACCAGAAAACATAACTTTTGACACACAGCTCAGATTTGCAACACACAGACATATTCATGTTACGCAAGGTATGAAAACACCAAAACCACACAATTTTCAAATCTGACCTTTCCCTGAGGAGTTAGACCAAATCTGTATCTCAGAATAGGCAGTAGGACTGCATTCAACCAGAAAACATAACTTTTGACACAGAGCTTAGATATGCAAAACAAACACATATTCATGTTCCCCACAGTCTGAAAAGCCAAAAAAACAGTCAATTTTTTCAAATCTGAGCTTTCCCTGAGGAGATAGACCAAAGTGTCTCTCAGAATTGGCAGTAGGGCTCAATTCAACCAGAAAACTTAAGTTTTGACACACAGCTCAGATTTGCAACACGCAGAAATATTCATGTTCCCCACGGTCTGAAAAAAGGGCAAAAAGACATTCATTTTTCAATACGAGCTTTCTCTGAGGAGTTAGACCAAAGGGCATCAGAATTGGCAGTAGGTCTCAATTCAACCAGAAAACATAACTTTTGACAGAGATCTTAGATATGCAAAACAAACACATATTCATGTACCCCCCAGTCTGAAAAGCCCAAAAAACAGTCAATTTTTTGAAATCTGAGCTTTCCCTGAGGAGATAGACCAAAGTGTCTCTCAGAATTGGCTGTAGGGCTCAATTCAACCAGAAAACTTAAGTTTTGACACACAGCTCAGATTTGCAACACGCAGACATATTCATGTTACGCAAGGTATGAAAACACCAAAAACACACAATTTTCAAATCTCACCTTTCCCTGAGGAGTTAGACCAAATCTGTATCTCAGAATAGGGAGTAGGACTGCATTCAACCAGAAAACATAACTTTTGACACAGAGCTTAGATATGCAAAACAAACACATATTCATGTACCCCCCAGTCTGAAAAGCCCAAAAAACAGTCATTTTTGTCAAATCTGAGCTTTCCCTGAGGAGATAGACCAAAGTGTCTCTCAGAATTGGAAGTAGGCCTCAATTCAGCCAGAAAACTTAACTTTTGACACACAGCTCAGATTTGCAACACACAGACATATTCATGTTCCCCACGGTCTGAAAAAAGCGCAAAAAGACATTCATTTTTCAATACGAGCTTTCTCTGAGGAGTTAGACCAAATGGCATCAGAATTGGCAGTAGGGCTCAATTCAACCAGAAAACTTAACTTTTGACACACAGCTCAGATTTTTAACACGCAGACATATTCATGTTACGCAAGGTATGAAAACACCAAAAACACACAATTTTCAAATCTCACCTTTCCCTGAGGAGTTAGAACAAATCTGTATCTCAGAATAGGCAGTAGGACTGCATTCAACCAGAAAACATAACTTTTGACACAGAGCTTAGATATGCAAAACAAACATTCATGTTCCCCACAGTCTGAAAAGCCCAAAAAACAGACAATTTTTTCAAATCTGAGCTTTCCCTGAGGAGATAGACCAAAGGGCATCAGAATTGGCAGTAGGGCTCAATTCAGTCAGAAAATTTAACTTTTGACAGAGATCTTAGATATGCAAAACAAACACATATTCATGTTCCCCCCCGGTCTGAAAAAAGCACAAAAAGACATTCATTTTTCAATACGAGCTTTCTCTGAGGACTTAGGCCAAAGGGCATCAGAATTGGCAGTAGGGCTCAATTCAACCAGAAAACTTAACTTTTGACACACAGCTCAGATTTGCAACACGCAGACATATTCATGTTACGCAAGGTATGAAAACACCAAAAACACACAATTTTCAAATCTCACCTTTCCCTGAGGAGTTAGACCAAATCTGTATCTCAGAATAGGCAGTAGCGCTCAATTCAACCAGAAAACATAACTTTTGACACAGAGCTTAGATATCCAAAACAAACACATATTCATGTACCCCCCAGTCTGAAAAGCCCAAAAAACAGTCAATTTTTTGAAATCTGAGCTTTCCCTGAGGAGATAGACCAAAGGGCATCAGAATTGGCTGTAGGGCTCAATTCAACCAGAAAACTTAAGTTTTGACACACAGCTCAGATTTGCAACACGCAGACATATTCATGTTACGCAAGGTATGAAAACACCAAAAACACACAATTTTCAAATCTCACCTTTCCCTGAGGAGTTAGACCAAATCTGTATCTCAGAATAGGCAGTAGGGCTCAATTCAACCAGAAAACATAACTTTTGACACAGAGCTTAGATATCCAAAACAAACACATATTCATGTACTCGCCATTCTGAAAAGCCCAAAAAACAGTCAAATTTTTTCAAATCTGAGCTTTCCCTGAGGAGATAGACCAAAGTGTCTCTCAGAATTGGTAGTAGGGCTGAATTCAACCAGAAAACTTAACTTTTGACACACAGCTCAGATTTGCAGCAGAAAGACATATTCATGTTCCCCACGGTCTGAAAAAAGGGCAAAAAGACATTCATTTTTCAATACGAGCTTTCTCTGAGGAGTTAGACCAAAGGGCATCAGAATTGGCAGTAGGTCTCAATTCAACCAGAAAACATAACTTTTGACAGAGAGCTTAGATATGCAAAACAAACACATATTCATGTACCCCCCAGTCTGAAAAGCCCAAAAAACAGTCAGTTTTTTCAAATCTGAGCTTTCCCTGAGGAGATAGACCAAAGTGTCTCTCAGAATTGGCAGTAGGGCTCAATTCAACCAGAAAACTTAACTTTTGACACACAGCTCAGATTTGCAACACAGAGACATATTCATGTTCCCCACGGTCTGAAAAAAACGCAAAAAGACATTCATTTTTCAATACGAGCTTTCTCTGAGGAGTTAGACCAAAGGGCATCAGAATTGGCAGTAGGGCTCAATTCAATCAGAAAACATAACTTTTGACACAGAGCTTAGATATGCAAAACAAACACATATTCATGTACCCCCCAGTCTGAAAAGCCCAAAAAACAGTCAGTTTTTTCAAATCTGAGCTTTCCCTGAGGAGATAGACCAAAGTGTATCTCAGAATAGGCAGTAGGGCTCAATTCAACCAGAAAACATAACTTTTGACACAGAGCTTAGATATCCAAAACAAACACATATTCATGTACTCGCCATTCTGAAAAGCCCAAAAAACAGTCAAATTTTTTCAAATCTGAGCTTTCCCTGAGGAGATAGACCAAAGTGTCTCTCAGAATTGGTAGTAGGGCTGAATTCAACCAGAAAACTTAACTTTTGACACACAGCTCAGATTTGCAGCAGAAAGACATATTCATGTTCCCCACGGTCTGAAAAAAGGGCAAAAAGACATTCATTTTTCAATACGAGCTTTCTCTGAGGAGTTAGACCAAAGGGCATCAGAATTGGCAGTAGGTCTCAATTCAACCAGAAAACATAACTTTTGACAGAGAGCTTAGATATCCAAAACAAACACATATTCATGTACTCGCCATTCTGAAAAGCCCAAAAAACAGTCAATTTTTTCAAATCTGAGCTTTCCCTGAGGAGATAGACCAAAGTGTCTCTCAGAATTGGTAGTAGGGCTCAATTCAGCCAGAAAACTTAACTTTTGACACAGAGCTCAGTTTTGCAGAAGAAACACATATTCATGTTCCCCACGTTCTTAAAAAAGCGCAAAAAGACATTCATTTTTCAATACGAGCTTTCTCTGAGGAGTTAGACCAAAGGGCATCAGAATTGGCAGTAGGGCTCAATTCAATCAGAAAACATAACTTTTGACACAGAGCTTAGATATGCAAAACAAACACATATTCATGTACCCCCCAGTCTGAAAAGCCCAAAAAACAGTCAGTTTTTTCAAATCTGAGCTTTCCCTGAGGAGATAGACCAAAGTGTCTCTCAGAATTGGCAGTAGGGCTCAATTCAACCAGAAAACTTAACTTTTGACACACAGCTCAGATTTGCAACACAGAGACATATTCATGTTCCCCACGGTCTGAAAAAAACGCAAAAAGACATTCATTTTTCAATACGAGCTTTCTCTGAGGAGTTAGGCCAAAGGGCATCAGAATTGGCAGTAGGGCTCAATTCAACCAGAAAACTTAACTTTTTACACACAGCTCAGATTTGCAACACGCAGACATATTCATGTTACGCAAGGTATGAAAACACCAAAAACACACAATTTTCAAATCTGACCTTTCCCTGAGGAGTTATACCAAATCTGTATCTCAGAATAGGCAGTAGGACTGCATTCAACCAGAAAACATAACTTTTGACACAGAGCTTAGATATGCAAAACAAACAAATATTCATGTACTCGCCATTCTGAAAAGCCGAAAAAACAGTCAATTTTTTCAAATCTGAGCTTTCCCTGAGGAGATAGATCAAAGTGTCTCTCAGAATTGGCAGTAGGGCTGAATTCAACCAGAAAACTTAACTTTTGACACACAGCTCAGATTTGCAGCACAGAGACATATTCATGTTCCCCACGGTCTGAAAAAAGGGCAAAAAGACATTCATTTTTCAATACGAGCTTTCTCTGAGGAGTTAGGCCAAAGGGCATCAGAATTGGCAGTAGGGTTCAATTCAGCCAGAAAACTTAACTTTTGACACAGAGCTCAGTTTTGCAGAAGAAACACATATTCATGTTCCCCACGGTCTGAAAAAGGGCAAAAAGACATTCATTTTTCAATACGAGCTTTCCCTGAGTAGTTAGACCAAAGGGCATCAGAATTGGCAGTAGGGCTCAATTCAACCAGAAAACATAACTTTTGACAGAGAGCTTAGATATCCAAAACAAACACATATTCATGTACTCGCCAGTCTGAAAAGCCCAAAAAACAGTCAATTTTTTCAAATCTGAGCTTTCCCTGAGGAGATAGATCAAAGTGTCTCTCAGAATTGGCAGTAGGGCTCAATTCAACCAGAAAACTTAACTTTTGACACACAGCTCAGATTTGCAGCACAGAGACATATTCATGTTCCCCACGTTCTGAAAAGCCCAAAAAACAGTCAATTTTTTCAAATCTGAGCTTTCCCTGAGGAGATAGACCAAAGCTATATCTCAGAATAGGCAGTAGGACTGCATTCAACCAGAAAACTTAACTTTTGACACACAGCTCAGATTTGCAGCACAGAGACATATTCATGTTCCCCACGGTCTGAAAAAGGGCAAAAAGACATTCATTTTTCAATATGAGCTTTCTCTGAGGCGTTAGACCAAAGGGCATCAGAATTGGCAGTAGGGCTCAATTCAACCAGAAAACTTAACTTTTGACACACAGCTCAGATTTGCAACACTCAGACATATTCATGTTACGCAAGGTACGAAAACACCAAAAACACACAATTTTCAAATCTGACCTTTCCCTGAGGAGTTAGACCAAATCTGTATCTCAGAATAGGCAGTAGGACTGCATTCAACCAGAAAACATAACTTTTGACACAGAGCTTAGATATGCAAAACAAACACATATTCATGTTCCCCACAGTCTGAAAAGCCCAAAAAACAGACATTTCTTTCAAATCTGAGCTTTCCCTGAGGAGATAGACCAAAGTGTCTCTCAGAATTGGCAGTACGGCTCAATTCAGCCAGAAAACTTAACTTTTGACACAGAGCTCAGATTTGCAACACAGAGACATATTCATGTTCCCCACGGTCTGAAAAAAAAGCAAAAAGACATTCATTTTTCAATACGAGCTTTCTCTGAGGAGTTAGGCCAAAGGGCATCAGAATTGGCAGTAGGGCTCAATTCAACCAGAAAACTTAACTTTTGACACACAGCTCAGATTTGCAACACACAGACATATTCATGTTACGCAAGGTATGAAAACACCAAAAACACACAATTTTCAAATCTGACCTTTCCCTGAGGAGTTAGACCAAACACATATTCATGTTCCTCACGGTCTGAAAAAGGGCAAAAAGACATTCATTTTTCAATACGAGCTTTTTCTGAGGCGTTAGACCAAATGGCATCAGAATTGGTAGTAGGGCTCAATTCAACCAGAAAACATAACTTTTGACACACAGCTCAGATTTGCAACACAGAGACATATTCATGTTACGCAAGGTATGAAAACACCAAAACCACACAATTTTCAAATCTGACCTTTCCCTGAGGAGTTAGACCAAATCTGTATCTCGGAATAGGCAGTAGGACTGCAGTCAACCAGAAAACATAACTTTTGACACAGAGCTTAGATATGCAAAACAAACACATATTCATGTTCCCCACAGTCTGAAAAGCCCAAAAAAGAGTCAATTTTTTCAAATCTGAGCTTTCCCTGAGGAGATAGACCAAAGCGTCTCTCAGATTTGGCAGTAGGGCTCAATTCAACCAGAAAACTTAACTTTTGACATACAGCTCAGATTTGCAACACACAGACATATTCATTTTCCCCACGGTCTGAAAAAAGCGCAAAAAGACATTCATTTTTCAATACGAGCTTTCTCTGAGGAGTTAGGCCAAAGGGCATCAGAATTGGCAGTAGGGCTCAATTCAACCAGAAAACTTAACTTTTGACACACAGCTCAGATTTGCAACACAGAGACATATTCATGTTCCCCACGGTCTGAAAAAAGCGCAAAAAGACATTCAATTTTCAATACAAGCTTTCTCTGAGGAGTTAGGCCAAAGGGCATCAGAATTGGCAGTAGGGCTCAATTCAACCAGAAAACTTAAC
This sequence comes from Pituophis catenifer annectens, assembly GCF_029215685.1. Taxonomy (NCBI): domain Eukaryota; kingdom Metazoa; phylum Chordata; class Lepidosauria; order Squamata; family Colubridae; genus Pituophis; species Pituophis catenifer. The sequence goes on along the minus strand of NW_027257005.1, from coordinate 70,852 downwards.
TTTTGACACACAGCTCAGATTTGCAAAACAAACACATATTCATGTACCCCCCAGTCTGAAAAGCCCAAAAAACCGTCAATGTTTTCCAAATCTGAGCTTTCCCTGAGGAGATAGACCAAAGTGTCTGTCAGAATTGGCAGTAGGGCTCAATTCAGCCAGAAAACTTAACTTTTGACACAGAACTCAGTTTTGCAGAAGAAACACATATTCATGTTCCCCACGGTCTGAAAAAGGGCAAAAAGACATTCATTTTTCAATATGAGCTTTCTCTGAGGCGTTAGACCAAAGGGCATCAGAATTGGCAGTAGGTCTCAATTCAACCAGAAAACATAACTTTTGACAGAGATCTTAGATATGCAAAACAAACACATATTCATGTACCCCCCAGTCTGAAAAGCCCAAAAAACAGTCAATTTTTTGAAATCTGAGCTTTCCCTGAGGAGATAGACCAAAGTGTCTCTCAGAATTGGCTGTAGGGCTCAATTCAACCAGAAAACTTAACTTTTGACACACAGCTCAGATTTGCAACACGCAGACATATTCATGTTACGCAAGGTATGAAAACACCAAAACCACACAATTTTCAAATCTGACCTTTCCCTGAGGAGTTAGACCAAATCTGTATCTCAGAATAGGCAGTAGGACTGCATTCAACCAGAAAACATAACTTTTGACACAGAGCTCAGTTTTGCAGAAGAAACACATATTCATGTTCCCCACGGTCTGAAAAAGGGCAAAAAGACATTCATTTTTCAATACGAGCTTTCTCTGAGGAGTTAGACCAAATGGCATCAGAATTGGTAGTAGGGCTCAATTCAACCAGAAAACATAACTTTTGACACACAGCTCAGATTTGCAACACACAGACATATTCATGTTACGCAAGGTATGAAAACACCAAAACCACACAATTTTCAAATCTGACCTTTCCCTGAGGAGTTAGACCAAATCTGTATCTCAGAATAGGCAGTAGGACTGCATTCAACCAGAAAACATAACTTTTGACACAGAGCTTAGATATGCAAAACAAACACATATTCATGTTCCCCACAGTCTGAAAAGCCCAAAAAACAGTCAATTTTTTCAAATCTGAGCTTTTCCTGAGGAGATAGACCAAAGTGTCTCTCAGAATTGGCAGTAGGGCTCAATTCAACCAGAAAACTTAACTTTTGACACACAGCTCAGATTTGCAACACGCAGACATATTCATGTTACGCAAGGTATGAAAACACCAAAAACACACAATTTTCAAATCTGACCTTTCCCTGAGGAGTTAGACCAAATCTGGATCTCAGAAAGGGAGTAGGACTGCATTCAACCAGAAAACATAACTTTTGACACAGAGCTTAGGTATGCAAAACAAACACATATTCATGTACCCCCCCAGTCTGAAAAGCCCAAAAAACAGTCAATTTTTTCAAATCTGAGCTTTCCCTGAGGAGATAGACCAAAGTGCCTCTCAGAATTGGCAGTAGGGCTCAATTCAGCCAGAAAACTTAACTTTTGACACAGAGCTCAGTTTTGCAGAAGAAACACATATTCATGTTCCCCACGGTCTGAAAAAGGGAAAAAAGACATTCATTTTTCAATACGAGCTTTCTCTGAGGAGTTAGACCAAATGGCATCAGAATTGGCAGTAGGGTTCAATTCAACCAGAAAACTTAACTTTTGACACACAGCTCAGATTTGCAACACGCAGACATATTCATGTTACGCAAGGTATGAAAACACCAAAAACACACAATTTTCAAATCTCACCTTTCCCTGAGGAGTTAGACCAAATATGTATCTCAGAATCGGGAGTAGGACTGCATTCAACCAGAAAACATAACTTTTGACACAGAGCTTAGATATGCAAAACAAACACATATTCATGTACCCCCCAGTCTGAAAAGCCCAAAAAACAGTCAGTTTTTTCAAATCTGAGCTTTCCCTGAGGAGATAGACCAAAGTGTCTCTCAGAATTGGCAGTAGGGCTCAATTCAACCAGAAAACTTAACTTTTGACACACAGCTCAGATTTGCAACACAGAGACATATTCATGTTCCCCACGGTCTGAAAAAAACGCAAAAAGACATTCATTTTTCAATACGAGCTTTCTCTGAGGAGTTAGGCCAAAGGGCATCAGAATTGGCAGTAGGGCTCAATTCAACCAGAAAACTTAACTTTTTACACACAGCTCAGATTTGCAACACGCAGACATATTCATGTTACGCAAGGTATGAAAACACCAAAAACACACAATTTTCAAATCTGACCTTTCCCTGAGGAGTTAGACCAAATCTGTATCTCAGAATAGGCAGTAGGACTGCATTCAACCAGAAAACATAACTTTTGACACAGAGCTTAGATATGCAAAACAAACACATATTCATGTTCCCCACAGTCTGAAAAGCCCAAAAAACAGTCAATTTTTTCAAATCTGAGCTTTTCCTGAGGAGATAGACCAAAGTGTCTCTCAGAATTGGCAGTAGGGCTCAATTCAACCAGAAAACTTAACTTTTGACACACAGCTCAGATTTGCAACACGCAGACATATTCATGTTACGCAAGGTATGAAAACACCAAAAACACACAATTTTCAAATCTGACCTTTCCCTGAGGAGTTAGACCAAATCTGGATCTCAGAAAGGGAGTAGGACTGCATTCAACCCGAAAACATAACTTTTGACACAGAGCTTAGGTATGCAAAACAAACACATATTCATGTACCCCCCCAGTCTGAAAAGCCCAAAAAACAGTCAATTTTTTCAAATCTGAGCTTTCCCTGAGGAGATAGACCAAAGTGCCTCTCAGAATTGGCAGTAGGGCTCAATTCAGCCAGAAAACTTAACTTTTGACACAGAGCTCAGTTTTGCAGCACAGAGACATATTCATGTTCCCCACGGTCTGAAAAAGGGCAAAAAGACATTCATTTTTCAATATGAGCTTTCTCTGAGGCGTTAGACCAAAGGGCATCAGAATTGGCAGTAGGGCTCAATTCAACCAGAAAACTTAACTTTTGACACACAGCTCAGATTTGCAACACTCAGACATATTCATGTTACGCAAGGTACGAAAACACCAAAAACACACAATTTTCAAATCTGACCTTTCCCTGAGGAGTTAGACCAAATCTGTATCTCAGAATAGGCAGTAGGACTGCATTCAACCAGAAAACATAACTTTTGACACAGAGCTTAGATATGCAAAACAAACACATATTCATGTTCCCCACAGTCTGAAAAGCCCAAAAAACAGACATTTCTTTCAAATCTGAGCTTTCCCTGAGGAGATAGACCAAAGTGTCTCTCAGAATTGGCAGTAGGGCTCAATTCAGCCAGAAAACTTAACTTTTGACACAGAGCTCAGTTTTGCAGAAGAAACACATATTCATGTTCCCCACGTTCTGAAAAAGGGCAAAAAGACATTCATTTTTCAATACGAGCTTTCCCTGAGGAGTTAGACCAAAGGGCATCAGAATTGGCAGTAGGGTTCAATTCAGCCAGAAAACTAAACTTTTGACACAGAGCTCAGTTTTGCAGAAGAAACACATATTCATGTTCCCCACGTTCTGAAAAAGGGCAAAAAGACATTCATTTTTCAATACGAGCTTTCTCTGAGGAGTTAGGCCAAAGGGCATCAGAATTGGCAGTAGGGCTCAATTTAACCAGAAAACATAACTTTTGACACACAGCTCAGATTTGCAACACAGAGACATATTCATGTTACGCAAGGTATGAAAACACCAAAACCACACAATTTTCAAATCTGACCTTTCCCTGAGGAGTTAGACCAAATCTGTATCTCAGAATAGGCAGAAGGACTGCATTCAACCAGAAAACATAACTTTTGACACAGAGCTTAGATATGCAAAACAAACACATATTCATGTTCCCCACAGTCTGAAAAGCCCAAAAAACAGTCAATTTTTTCAAATCTGAGCTTTCCCTGAGGAGATAGACCAAAGTGTCTCTCAGATTTGGCAGTAGGGCTCAATTCAACCAGAAAACTTAACTTTTGACATACAGCTCAGATTTGCAACACACAGACATATTCATGTTCCCCACAGTCTGAAAAAAGCGCAAAAAGACATTCATTTTTCAATATGAGCTTTCTCTGAGGCGTTAGACCAAAGGGCATCAGAATTGGCAGTAGGGCTCAATTCAACCAGAAAACATAACTTTTGACACACAGCTCAGATTTGCAACAAACAGACATATTCATGTTACGCAAGGTATGAAAACACCAAAAACACACAATTTTCAAATCTGACCTTTCCCTGAGGAGTTAGACCAAATCTGTATCTCGGAATAGGCAGTAGGACTGCATTCAACCAGAAAACATAACTTTTGACACAGAGCTTAGATATGCAAAACAAACACATATTCATGTTCCCCACAGTCTGAAAAGCCCAAAAAACAGTCAATTTTTTCAAATCTGAGCTTTCCCTGAGGAGATAGACCAAAGCGTCTCTCAGATTTGGCAGTAGGGCTCAATTCAACCAGAAAACTTAACTTTTGACATACAGCTCAGATTTGCAACACACAGACATATTCATTTTCCCCACGGTCTGAAAAAAGCGCAAAAAGACATTCATTTTTCAATACGAGCTTTCTCTGAGGAGTTAGGCCAAAGGGCATCAGAATTGGCAGTAGGGCTCAATTCAACCAGAAAACTTAACTTTTGACACACAGCTCAGATTTGCAAAACAAACACATATTCATGTACCCCCCAGTCTGAAAAGCCCAAAAAACCGTCAATGTTTTCCAAATCTGAGCTTTCCCTGAGGAGATAGACCAAAGTGTCTGTCAGAATTGGCAGTAGGGCTCAATTCAGCCAGAAAACTTAACTTTTGACACAGAGCTCAGTTTTGCAGAAGAAACACATATTCATGTTCCCCACGGTCTGAAAAAGGGCAAAAAGACATTCATTTTTCAATATGAGCTTTCTCTGAGGCGTTAGACCAAAGGGCATCAGAATTGGCAGTAGGTCTCAATTCAACCAGAAAACATAACTTTTGACAGAGATCTTAGATATGCAAAACAAACACATATTCATGTACCCCCCAGTCTGAAAAGCCCAAAAAACAGTCAATTTTTTGAAATCTGAGCTTTCCCTGAGGAGATAGACCAAAGTGTCTCTCAGAATTGGCTGTAGGGCTCAATTCAACCAGAAAACTTAACTTTTGACACACAGCTCAGATTTGCAACACAGAGACATATTCATGTTCCCCACGGTCTGAAAAAAAAGCAAAAAGACATTCATTTTTCAATACGAGCTTTCTCTGAGGAGTTAGGCCAAAGGGCATCAGAATTGGCAGTAGGGCTCAATTCAACCAGAAAACTTAACTTTTGACACACAGCTCAGATTTGCAACACGCAGACATATTCATGTTACGCAAGGTATGAAAACACCAAAAACACACAATTTTCAAATCTGACCTTTCCCTGAGGAGTTAGACCAAATCTGTATCTCAGAATAGGCAGTAGGGCTCAATTCAACCAGAAAACTTAACTTTTGACACACAGCTCAGATTTGCAACACAGAGACATATTCATGTACCCCCCAGTCTGAAAAGCCCAAAAAACAGTCAGTTTTTTCAAATCTGAGCTTTCCCTGAGGAGATAGACCAAAGTGTCTCTCAGAATTGGCAGTAGGGCTCAATTCAACCAGAAAACTTAACTTTTGACACACAGCTCAGATTTGCAACACAGAGACATATTCATGTTCCCCACGGTCTGAAAAAAACGCAAAAAGACATTCATTTTTCAATACGAGCTTTCTCTGAGGAGTTAGACCAAAGGGCATCAGAATTGGCAGTAGGGCTCAATTCAATCAGAAAACATAACTTTTGACACAGAGCTTAGATATGCAAAACAAACACATATTCATGTACCCCCCAGTCTGAAAAGCCCAAAAAACAGTCAATTTTTTCAAATCTGAGCTTTCCCTGAGGAGATAGACCAAAGTGTCTCTCAGAATTGGCAATAGGGCTCAATTCAACCAGAAAACTTAACTTTTGACACACAGCTCAGATTTGCAACACGCAGACATATTCATGTTACGCAAGGTATGAAAACACCAAAAACACACAATTTTCAAATCTGACCTTTCCCTGAGGAGTTAGACCAAATCTGTATCTCAGAATAGGCAGTAGGACTGCATTCAACCAGAAAACATAACTTTTGACACAGAGCTTAGATATGCAAAACAAACAAATATTCATGTACTCGCCATTCTGAAAAGCCGAAAAAACAGTCAATTTTTTCAAATCTGAGCTTTCCCTGAGGAGATAGATCAAAGTGTCTCTCAGAATTGGCAGTAGGGCTGAATTCAACCAGAAAACTTAACTTTTGACACACAGCTCAGATTTGCAGCACAGAGACATATTCATGTTCCCCACGGTCTGAAAAAAGGGCAAAAAGACATTCATTTTTCAATACGAGCTTTCTCTGAGGAGTTAGGCCAAAGGGCATCAGAATTGGCAGTAGGGTTCAATTCAGCCAGAAAACTTAACTTTTGACACAGAGCTCAGTTTTGCAGAAGAAACACATATTCATGTTCCCCACGGTCTGAAAAAGGGCAAAAAGACATTCATTTTTCAATACGAGCTTTCCCTGAGGAGTTAGACCAAAGGGCATCAGAATTGGCAGTAGGGCTCAATTCAACCAGAAAACATAACTTTTGACAGAGAGCTTAGATATCCAAAACAAACACATATTCATGTACTCGCCAGTCTGAAAAGCCCAAAAAACAGTCAATTTTTTCAAATCTGAGCTTTCCCTGAGGAGATAGATCAAAGTGTCTCTCAGAATTGGCAGTAGGGCTCAATTCAACCAGAAAACTTAACTTTTGACACACAGCTCAGATTTGCAGCACAGAGACATATTCATGTTCCCCACGGTCTGAAAAAAAAGCAAAAAGACATTCATTTTTCAATACGAGCTTTCTCTGAGGAGTTAGGCCAAAGGGCATCAGAATTGGCAGTAGGGCTCAATTCAACCAGAAAACTTATCTTTTGACACACAGCTCAGATTTGCAGCACAGAGACATATTCATGTTCCCCACGGTCTGAAAAAAAAGCAAAAAGACATTCATTTTTCAATACGAGCTTTCTCTGAGGAGTTAGGCCAAAGGGCATCAGAATTGGCAGTAGGGCTCAATTCAACCAGAAAACTTAACTTTTGACACACAGCTCAGATTTGCAACACTCAGACATATTCATGTTACGCAAGGTACGAAAACACCAAAAACACACAATTTTCAAAACTGACCTTTCCCTGAGGAGTTAGACCAAATCTGTATCTCAGAATAGGCAGTAGGACTGCATTCAACCAGAAAACATAACTTTTGACACAGAGCTTAGATATGCAAAACAAACACATATTCATGTTCCCCCCAGTCTGAAAAGCCCAAAAAACAGACATTTCTTTCAAATCTGAGCTTTCCCTGAGGAGATAGACCAAAGTGTCTCTCAGAATTGGCAGTACGGCTCAATTCAGCCAGAAAACTTAACTTTTGACACAGAGCTCAGTTTTGCAGAAGAAACACATATTCATGTTCCCCACGTTCTGAAAAAGGGCAAAAAGACATTCATTTTTCAATACGAGCTTTCCCTGAGGAGTTAGACCAAAGGGCATCAGAATTGGCAGTAGGGTTCAATTCAGCCAGAAAACTAAACTTTTGACACAGAGCTCAGTTTTGCAGAAGAAACACATATTCATGTTCCCCACGTTCTGAAAAAGGGCAAAAAGACATTCATTTTTCAATACGAGCTTTCTCTGAGGAGTTAGGCCAAAGGGCATCAGAATTGGCAGTAGGGCTCAATTTAACCAGAAAACATAACTTTTGACACACAGCTCAGATTTGCAACACAGAGACATATTCATGTTACGCAAGGTATGAAAACACCAAAACCACACAATTTTCAAATCTGACCTTTCCCTGAGGAGTTAGACCAAATCTGTATCTCAGAATAGGCAGAAGGACTGCATTCAACCAGAAAACATAACTTTTGACACAGAGCTTAGATATGCAAAACAAACACATATTCATGTTCCCCACAGTCTGAAAAGCCCAAAAAACAGTCAATTTTTTCAAATCTGAGCTTTCCCTGAGGAGATAGACCAAAGTGTCTCTCAGATTTGGCAGTAGGGCTCAATTCAACCAGAAAACTTAACTTTTGACATACAGCTCAGATTTGCAACACACAGACATATTCATGTTCCCCACAGTCTGAAAAAAGCGCAAAAAGACATTCATTTTTCAATATGAGCTTTCTCTGAGGCGTTAGACCAAAGGGCATCAGAATTGGCAGTAGGGCTCAATTCAACCAGAAAACATAACTTTTGACACACAGCTCAGATTTGCAACAAACAGACATATTCATGTTACGCAAGGTATGAAAACACCAAAAACACACAATTTTCAAATCTGACCTTTCCCTGAGGAGTTAGACCAAATCTGTATCTCGGAATAGGCAGTAGGACTGCATTCAACCAGAAAACATAACTTTTGACACAGAGCTTAGATATGCAAAACAAACACATATTCATGTTCCCCACAGTCTGAAAAGCCCAAAAAACAGTCAATTTTTTCAAATCTGAGCTTTCCCTGAGGAGATAGACCAAAGCGTCTCTCAGATTTGGCAGTAGGGCTCAATTCAACCAGAAAACTTAACTTTTGACATACAGCTCAGATTTGCAACACACAGACATATTCATTTTCCCCACGGTCTGAAAAAAGCGCAAAAAGACATTCATTTTTCAATACGAGCTTTCTCTGAGGAGTTAGGCCAAAGGGCATCAGAATTGGCAGTAGGGCTCAATTCAACCAGAAAACTTAACTTTTGACACACAGCTCAGATTTGCAAAACAAACACATATTCATGTACCCCCCAGTCTGAAAAGCCCAAAAAACCGTCAATGTTTTCCAAATCTGAGCTTTCCCTGAGGAGATAGACCAAAGTGTCTGTCAGAATTGGCAGTAGGGCTCAATTCAGCCAGAAAACTTAACTTTTGACACAGAGCTCAGTTTTGCAGAAGAAACACATATTCATGTTCCCCACGGTCTGAAAAAGGGCAAAAAGACATTCATTTTTCAATATGAGCTTTCTCTGAGGCGTTAGACCAAAGGGCATCAGAATTGGCAGTAGGTCTCAATTCAACCAGAAAACATAACTTTTGACAGAGATCTTAGATATGCAAAACAAACACATATTCATGTACCCCCCAGTCTGAAAAGCCCAAAAAACAGTCAATTTTTTGAAATCTGAGCTTTCCCTGAGGAGATAGACCAAAGTGTCTCTCAGAATTGGCTGTAGGGCTCAATTCAACCAGAAAACTTAACTTTTGACACACAGCTCAGATTTGCAACACAGAGACATATTCATGTTACGCAAGGTATGAAAACACCAAAACCACACAATTTTCAAATCTCACCTTTCCCTGAGGAGTTAGACCAAATCTGTATCTCAGAATAGGCAGTAGGACTGCATTCAACCAGAAAACATAACTTTTGACACAGAGCTCAGTTTTGCAGAAGAAACACATATTCATGTTCCCCACGGTCTGAAAAAGGGCAAAAAGACATTCATTTTTCAATACGAGCTTTCTCTGAGGAGTTAGACCAAATGGCATCAGAATTGGTAGTAGGGCTCAATTCAACCAGAAAACATAACTTTTGACACACAGCTCAGATTTGCAACACACAGACATATTCATGTTACGCAAGGTATGAAAACACCAAAACCACACAATTTTCAAATCTGACCTTTCCCTGAGGAGTTAGACCAAATCTGTATCTCAGAATAGGCAGTAGGACTGCATTCAACCAGAAAACATAACTTTTGACACAGAGCTTAGATATGCAAAACAAACACATATTCATGTTCCCCACAGTCTGAAAAGCCCAAAAAACAGTCAATTTTTTCAAATCTGAGCTTTCCCTGAGGAGATAGACCAAAGTGTCTCTCAGAATTGGCAGTAGGGCTCAATTCAACCAGAAAACTTAACTTTTGACACACAGCTCAGATTTGCAACACGCAGACATATTCATGTTACGCAAGGTATGAAAACACCAAAAACACACAATTTTCAAATCTGACCTTTCCCTGAGGAGTTAGACCAAATCTGGATCTCAGAAAGGGAGTAGGACTGCATTCAACCAGAAAACATAACTTTTGACACAGAGCTTAGGTATGCAAAACAAACACATATTCATGTACCCCCCCAGTCTGAAAAGCCCAAAAAACAGTCAATTTTTTCAAATCTGAGCTTTCCCTGAGGAGATAGACCAAAGTGTCTCTCAGAATTGGCAGTAGGGCTCAATTCAACCAGAAAACTTAACTTTTGACACACAGCTCAGATTTGCAACACAGAGACATATTCATGTACCCCCCAGTCTGAAAAGCCCAAAAAACAGTCAGTTTTTTCAAATCTGAGCTTTCCCTGAGGAGATAGACCAAAGTGTCTCTCAGAATTGGCAGTAGGGCTCAATTCAACCAGAAAACTTAACTTTTGACACACAGCTCAGATTTGCAACACAGAGACATATTCATGTTCCCCACGGTCTGAAAAAAACGCAAAAAGACATTCATTTTTCAATACGAGCTTTCTCTGAGGAGTTAGACCAAAGGGCATCAGAATTGGCAGTAGGGCTCAATTCAATCAGAAAACATAACTTTTGACACAGAGCTTAGATATGCAAAACAAACACATATTCATGTACCCCCCCAGTCTGAAAAGCCCAAAAAACAGTCAATTTTTTCAAATCTGAGCTTTCCCTGAGGAGATAGACCAAAGTGTCTCTCAGAATTGGCAATAGGGCTCAATTCAACCAGAAAACTTAACTTTTGACACACAGCTCAGATTTGCAACACGCAGACATATTCATGTTACGCAAGGTATGAAAACACCAAAAACACACAATTTTCAAATCTGACCTTTCCCTGAGGAGTTAGACCAAATCTGTATCTCAGAATAGGCAGTAGGACTGCATTCAACCAGAAAACATAACTTTTGACACAGAGCTTAGATATGCAAAACAAACAAATATTCATGTACTCGCCATTCTGAAAAGCCGAAAAAACAGTCAATTTTTTCAAATCTGAGCTTTCCCTGAGGAGATAGATCAAAGTGTCTCTCAGAATTGGCAGTAGGGCTGAATTCAACCAGAAAACTTAACTTTTGACACACAGCTCAGATTTGCAGCACAGAGACATATTCATGTTCCCCACGGTCTGAAAAAAGGGCAAAAAGACATTCATTTTTCAATACGAGCTTTCTCTGAGGAGTTAGGCCAAAGGGCATCAGAATTGGCAGTAGGGTTCAATTCAGCCAGAAAACTTAACTTTTGACACAGAGCTCAGTTTTGCAGAAGAAACACATATTCATGTTCCCCACGGTCTGAAAAAGGGCAAAAAGACATTCATTTTTCAATACGAGCTTTCCCTGAGGAGTTAGACCAAAGGGCATCAGAATTGGCAGTAGGGCTCAATTCAACCAGAAAACATAACTTTTGACAGAGAGCTTAGATATCCAAAACAAACACATATTCATGTACTCGCCAGTCTGAAAAGCCCAAAAAACAGTCAATTTTTTCAAATCTGAGCTTTCCCTGAGGAGATAGATCAAAGTGTCTCTCAGAATTGGCAGTAGGGCTCAATTCAACCAGAAAACTTAACTTTTGACACACAGCTCAGATTTGCAGCACAGAGACATATTCATGTTCCCCCACGGTCTGAAAAAAAAGCAAAAAGACATTCATTTTTCAATACGAGCTTTCTCTGAGGAGTTAGGCCAAAGGGCATCAGAATTGGCAGTAGGGCTCAATTCAACCAGAAAACTTATCTTTTGACACACAGCTCAGATTTGCAGCACAGAGACATATTCATGTTCCCCACGGTCTGAAAAAAAAGCAAAAAGACATTCATTTTTCAATACGAGCTTTCTCTGAGGAGTTAGGCCAAAGGGCATCAGAATTGGCAGTAGGGCTCAATTCAACCAGAAAACTTAACTTTTGACACACAGCTCAGATTTGCAACACTCAGACATATTCATGTTACGCAAGGTACGAAAACACCAAAAACACACAATTTTCAAATCTGACCTTTCCCTGAGGAGTTAGACCAAATCTGTATCTCAGAATAGGCAGTAGGACTGCATTCAACCAGAAAACATAACTTTTGACACAGAGCTTAGATATGCAAAAACAAACACATATTCATGTTCCCCCCCAGTCTGAAAAGCCCAAAAAACAGACATTTCTTTCAAATCTGAGCTTTCCCTGAGGAGATAGACCAAAGTGTCTCTCAGAATTGGCAGTACGGCTCAATTCAGCCAGAAAACTTAACTTTTGACACAGAGCTCAGTTTTGCAGAAGAAACACATATTCATGTTCCCCAGGTTCTGAAAAAAGCGCAAAAAGACATTCATTTTTCAATACGAGCTTTCTCTGAGGAGTTAGACCAAAGGGCATCAGAATTGGCAGTAGGGCTCAATTCAACCAGAAAACATAACTTTTGACACAGAGCTTAGATATGCAAAACAAACACATATTCATGTACCCCCCCAGTCTGAAAAGCCCAAAAAACAGTCAATTTTTTCAAATCTGAGCTTTCCCTGAGGAGATAGACCAAAGTTTCTCTCAGAATTGGCAGTAGGGCTCAATTCAACCAGAAAACTTAACTTTTGACACACAGCTCAGATTTGCAGCACAGAGACATATTCATGTTCCCCACGGTCTGAAAAAAGGGCAAAAAGACATTCATTTTTCAATACGAGCTTTCTCTGAGGAGTTAGGCCAAAGGGCATCAGAATTGGCAGTAGGGTTCAATTCAGCCAGAAAACTTAACTTTTGACACAGAGCTCAGTTTTGCAGAAGAAACACATATTCATGTTCCCCACGGTCTGAAAAAGGGCAAAAAGACATTCATTTTTCAATACGAGCTTTCCCTGAGGAGTTAGACCAAAGGGCATCAGAATTGGCAGTAGGGCTCAATTCAACCAGAAAACATAACTTTTGACAGAGAGCTTAGATATCCAAAACAAACACATATTCATGTACTCGCCAGTCTGAAAAGCCCAAAAAACAGTCATTTTTTTCAAATCTGAGCTTTCCCTGAGGAGATAGATCAAAGTGTCTCTCAGAATTGGCAGTAGGGCTCAATTCAACCAGAAAACTTAACTTTTGACACACAGCTCAGATTTGCAGCACAGAGACATATTCATGTTCCCCACGGTCTGAAAAAAAAGCAAAAAGACATTCATTTTTCAATACGAGCTTTCTCTGAGGAGTTAGGCCAAAGGGCATCAGAATTGGCAGTAGGGCTCAATTCAACCAGAAAACTTAACTTTTGACACACAGCTCAGATTTGCAACACTCAGACATATTCATGTTACGCAAGGTACGAAAACACCAAAAACACACAATTTTCAAATCTGACCTTTCCCTGAGGAGTTAGACCAAATCTGTATCTCAGAATAGGCAGTAGGACTGCATTCAACCAGAAAACATAACTTTTGACACAGAGCTTAGATATGCAAAACAAACACATATTCATGTTCCCCCCAGTCTGAAAAGCCCAAAAAACAGACATTTCTTTCAAATCTGAGCTTTCCCTGAGGAGATAGACCAAAGTGTCTCTCAGAATTGGCAGTACGGCTCAATTCAGCCAGAAAACTTAACTTTTGACACAGAGCTCAGTTTTGCAGAAGAAACACATATTCATGTTCCCCACGTTCTGAAAAAAGCGCAAAAAGACATTCATTTTTCAATACGAGCTTTCTCTGAGGAGTTAGACCAAAGGGCATCAGAATTGGCAGTAGGGCTCAATTCAACCAGAAAACATAACTTTTGACACAGAGCTTAGATATGCAAAACAAACACATATTCATGTACCCCCCCAGTCTGAAAAGCCCAAAAAACAGTCAATTTTTTCAAATCTGAGCTTTCCCTGAGGAGATAGACCAAAGTGTCTCTCAGAATTGGCAGTAGGGCTCAATTCAACCAGAAAACTTAACTTTTGACACACAGCTCAGATTTGCAACACAGAGACATATTCATGTTCCCCACGGTCTGAAAAAAAAGCAAAAAGACATTCATTTTTCAATACGAGCTTTCTCTGAGGAGTTAGGCCAAAGGGCATCAGAATTGGCAGTAGGGCTCAATTCAACCAGAAAACTTAACTTTTGACACACAGCTCAGATTTGCAACACGCAGACATATTCATGTTACGCAAGGTATGAAAACACCAAAAACACACAATTTTCAAATCTGACCTTTCCCTGAGGAGTTAGACCAAATCTGTATCTCAGAATAGGCAGTAGGACTGCATTCAACCAGAAAACATAACTTTTGACACAGAGCTTAGATATGCAAAACAAACACATATTCATGTACCCCCCCAGTCTGAAAAGCCCAAAAAACAGTCAATTTTTTCAAATCTGAGCTTTACCTGAGGAGATAGACCAAAGTGCCTCTCAGAATTGGCAGTAGGGCTCAATTCAGCCAGAAAACTTAACTTTTGACACAGAGCTCAGTTTTGCAGAAGAAACACATATTCATGTTCCCCACGTTCTGAAAAAGGGCAAAAAGACATTCATTTTTCAATACGAGCTTTCCCTGAGGAGTTAGACCAAAGGGCATCAGAATTGGCAGTAGGGTTCAATTCAGCCAGAAAACTAAACTTTTGACACAGAGCTCAGTTTTGCAGAAGAAACACATATTCATGTTCCCCACGTTCTGAAAAAGGGCAAAAAGACATTCATTTTTCAATACGAGCTTTCTCTGAGGAGTTAGGCCAAAGGGCATCAGAATTGGCAGTAGGGCTCAATTCAACCAGAAAACTTAACTTTTGACACACAGCTCAGATTTGCAACACGCAGACATATTCATGTTACGCAAGGTACGAAAAAACCAAAAACACACAATTTTCAAATCTGACCTTTCCCTGAGGAGTTAGACCAAATCTGTATCTCAGAATAGGCAGTAGGACTGCATTCAACCAGAAAACATAACTTTTGACACAGAGCTTAGATATGCAAAACAAACACATATTCATGTACTCGCTCAGTCTGAAAAGCCCAAAAAACAGTCAATTTTTTCAAATCTGAGCTTTCCCTGAGGAGATAGACCAAAGTGTCTCTCAGAATTGGCAGTAGGGCTCAATTCAACCAGAAAACTTAACTTTTGACACACAGCTCAGATTTGCAACACAGAGACATATTCATGTTCCCCACGGTCTGAAAAAAACGCAAAAAGACATTCATTTTTCAATACGAGCTTTCTCTGAGGAGTTAGGCCAAAGGGCATCAGAATTGGCAGTAGGGCTCAATTCAACCAGAAAACTTAACTTTTGACACACAGCTCAGATTTGCAACACGCAGACATATTCATGTTACGCAAGGTATGAAAAAACCAAAAACACACAATTTTCAAATCTCACCTTTCCCTGAGGAGTTAGAACAAATCTGTATCTCAGAATAGGCAGTAGGACTGCATTCAACCAGAAAACATAACTTTTGACACAGAGCTTAGATATGCAAAACAAACACATATTCATGTTCCCCACAGTCTGAAAAGCCCAAAAAACAGTCACTTTTTCAAATCTGAGCTTTCCCTGAGGAGATAGACCAAAGTGTCTCTCAGATTTGGCAGTAGGGCTCAATTCAACCAGAAAACTTAACTTTTGACATACAGCTCAGATTTGCAACACACAGACATATTCATGTTCCCCACGGTCTGAAAAAAGGGCAAAAAGACATTCATTTTTCAATATGAGCTTTCTCTGAGGAGTTAGACCAAAGGGCATCAGAATTGGCAGTAGGGCTCAATTCAACCAGAAAACTTAACTTTTGACACACAGCTCAGATTTGCAACACGCAGACATATTCATGTTACGCAAGGTATGAAAAAACCAAAAACACACAATTTTCAAATCTCACCTTTCCCTGAGGAGTTAGAACAAATCTGTATCTCAGAATAGGCAGTAGGACTGCATTCAACCAGAAAACATAACTTTTGACACAGAGCTTAGATATGCAAAACAAACACATATTCATGTTCCCCACAGTCTGAAAAGCCCAAAAAACAGTCACTTTTTCAAATCTGAGCTTTCCCTGAGGAGATAGACCAAAGTGTCTCTCAGATTTGGCAGTAGGGCTCAATTCAACCAGAAAACTTAACTTTTGACATACAGCTCAGATTTGCAACACACAGACATATTCATGTTCCCCACGGTCTGAAAAAAGCGCAAAAAGACATTCATTTTTCAATACGAGCTTTCTCTGAGGAGTTAGGCCAAAGGGCATCAGAATTGGCAGTAGGGCTCAATTCAACCAGAAAACTTAACTTTTGACACACAGCTCAGATTTGCAACACGCAGACATATTCATGTTACGCAAGGTATGAAAAAACCAAAAACACACAATTTTCAAATCTGACCTTTCCCTGAGGAGTTAGAACAAATCTGTATCTCAGAATAGGCAGTAGGACTGCATTCAACCAGAAAACATAACTTTTGACACAGAGCTTAGATATGCAAAACAAACACATATTCATGTTCCCCACAGTCTGAAAAGCCCAAAAAACAGACAATTTTTTCAAATCTGAGCTTTCCCTGAGGAGATAGACCAAAGGGCATCAGAATTGGCAGTAGGGCTCAATTCAGCCAGAAAATTTAACTTTTGACACAGAGCTCTGAGATATTCTGAGATACAGATATTCTGAGGTCTCAATTCAACCAGAAAACATAACTTTTGACAGAGATCTTAGATATGCAAAACAAACACATATTCATGTACCCCCCCAGTCTGAAAAGCCCAAAAAACAGTCAATTTTTTGAAATCTGAGCTTTCCCTGAGGAGATAGACCAAAGTGTCTCTCAGAATTGGCTGTAGGGCTCAATTCAACCAGAAAACTTAAGTTTTGACACACAGCTCAGATTTGCAACACGCAGAAATATTCATGTTCCCCACGGTCTGAAAAAAGGGCAAAAAGACATTCATTTTTCAATACGAGCTTTCTCTGAGGAGTTAGACCAAAGGGCATCAGAATTGGCAGTAGGTCTCAATTCAACCAGAAAACATAACTTTTGACAGAGATCTTAGATATGCAAAACAAACACATATTCATGTACCCCCCAGTCTGAAAAGCCCAAAAAACAGTCAATTTTTTGAAATCTGAGCTTTCCCTGAGGAGATAGACCAAAGTGTCTCTCAGAATTGGCTGTAGGGCTCAATTCAACCAGAAAACTTAAGTTTTGACACACAGCTCAGATTTGCAACACGCAGACATATTCATGTTACGCAAGGTATGAAAACACCAAAAACACACAATTTTCAAATCTCACCTTTCCCTGAGGAGTTAGACCAAATCTGTATCTCAGAATAGGGAGTAGGACTGCATTCAACCAGAAAACATAACTTTTGACACAGAGCTTAGATATGCAAAACAAACACATATTCATGTACCCCCCAGTCTGAAAAGCCCAAAAAACAGTCATTTTTGTCAAATCTGAGCTTTCCCTGAGGAGATAGACCAAAGTGTCTCTCAGAATTGGAAGTAGGCCTCAATTCAGCCAGAAAACTTAACTTTTGACACACAGCTCAGATTTGCAACACACAGACATATTCATGTTCCCCACGGTCTGAAAAAAGCGCAAAAAGACATTCATTTTTCAATACGAGCTTTCTCTGAGGAGTTAGACCAAATGGCATCAGAATTGGCAGTAGGGCTCAATTCAACCAGAAAACTTAACTTTTGACACACAGCTCAGATTTTTAACACGCAGACATATTCATGTTACGCAAGGTATGAAAACACCAAAAACACACAATTTTCAAATCTCACCTTTCCCTGAGGAGTTAGACCAAATCTGTATCTCAGAATAGGGAGTAGGACTGCATTCAACCAGAAAACATAACTTTTGACACAGAGCTTAGATATGCAAAACAAACACATATTCATGTTCCCCACAGTCTGAGAAGCCCAAAAAACAGTCAATTTTTTCAAATCTGAGCTTTCCCTGAGGAGATAGACCAATGTGTCTCTCAGATTTGGCAGTAGGGCTCAATTCAACCAGAAAACTTAACTTTTGACATACAGCTCAGATTTGCAACACACAGACATATTCATGTTCCCCACGGTCTGAAAAAAGCACAAAAAGACATTCATTTTTCAATACGAGCTTTCTCTGAGGAGTTAGTCCAAAGGGCATCAGAATTGGCAGTAGGGCTCAATTCAACCAGAAAACTTAACTTTTGACACACAGCTCAGATTTGCAACACGCAGACATATTCATGTTACGCAAGGTATGAAAAAACCAAAAACACACAATTTTCAAATCTCACCTTTCCCTGAGGAGTTAGAACAAATCTGTATCTCAGAATAGGCAGTAGGACTGCATTCAACCAGAAAACATAACTTTTGACACAGAGCTTAGATATGCAAAACAAACATTCATGTTCCCCACAGTCTGAAAAGCCCAAAAAACAGACAATTTTTTCAAATCTGAGCTTTCCCTGAGGAGATAGACCAAAGGGCATCAGAATTGGCAGTAGGGCTCAATTCAGCCAGAAAATTTAACTTTTGACAGAGATCTTAGATATGCAAAACAAACACATATTCATGTACCCCCCGGTCTGAAAAAAGCACAAAAAGACATTCATTTTTTCAATACGAGCTTTCTCTGAGGACTTAGGCCAAAGGGCATCAGAATTGGCAGTAGGGCTCAATTCAACCAGAAAACTTAACTTTTGACACACAGCTCAGATTTGCAGCACAGAGACATATTCATGTTCCCCACGGTCTGAAAAAGGGCAAAAAAGACATTCATTTTTCAATATGAGCTTTCTCTGAGGCGTTAGACCAAAGGGCATCAGAATTGGCAGTAGGGCTCAATTCAACCAGAAAACTTAACTTTTTACACACAGCTCAGATTTGCAACACGCAGACATATTCATGTTCCCCACGGTCTGAAAAAAACGCAAAAAGACATTCATTTTTCAATACGAGCTTTCTCTGAGGAGTTAGGCCAAAGGGCATCAGAATTGGCAGTAGGGCTCAATTCAACCAGAAAACTTAACTTTTTACACACAGCTCAGATTTGCAACACGCAGACATATTCATGTTACGCAAGGTATGAAAACACCAAAAACACACAATTTTCAAATCTGACCTTTCCCTGAGGAGTTAGACCAAATCTGTATCTCAGAATAGGCAGTAGGAGTGCATTCAACCAGAAAACATAACTTTTGACACAGAGCTTAGATATGCAAAACAAACAAATATTCATGTACTCGCCATTCTGAAAAGCCGAAAAAACAGTCAATTTTTTCAAATCTGAGCTTTCCCTGAGGAGATAGATCAAAGTGTCTCTCAGAATTGGCAGTAGGGCTGAATTCAACCAGAAAACATAACTTTTGACAGAGAGCTTAGATATCCAAAACAAACACATATTCATGTACTCGCTAGTCTGAAAAGCCCAAAAAACAGTCAATTTTTTCAAATCTGAGCTTTCCCTGAGGAGATAGATCAAAGTGTCTCTCAGAATTGGCAGTAGGGCTCAATTCAACCAGAAAACTTAACTTTTGACACACAGCTCAGATTTGCAGCACAGAGACATATTCATGTTCCCCACGGTCTGAAAAAGGGCAAAAAGACATTCATTTTTCAATACGAGCTTTCTCTGAGGAGTTAGGCCAAAGGGCATCAGAATTGGCAGTAGGGCTCAATTCAACCAGAAAACTTAACTTTTGACACACAGCTCAGATTTGCAACACGCAGACATATTCATGTTACGCAAGGTATGAAAACACCAAAACCACACAATTTTCAAATCTGACCTTTCCCTGAGGAGTTAGACCAAATCTGTATCTCAGAATAGGCAGAAGGACTGCATTCAACCAGAAAACATAACTTTTGACACAGAGCTTAGATATGCAAAACAAACACATATTCATGTTCCCCACAGTCTGAAAAGCCCAAAAAACAGTCAATTTTTTCAAATCTGAGCTTTCCCTGAGGAGATAGACCAAAGTGTCTCTCAGATTTGGCAGTAGGGCTCAATTCAACCAGAAAACTTAACTTTTGACATACAGCTCAGATTTGCAACACACAGACATATTCATGTTCCCCACAGTCTGAAAAAAGCGCAAAAAGACATTCATTTTTCAATATGAGCTTTCTCTGAGGCGTTAGACCAAAGGGCATCAGAATTGGCAGTAGGGCTCAATTCAACCAGAAAACATAACTTTTGACACACAGCTCAGATTTGCAACACACAGACATATTCATGTTACGCAAGGTATGAAAACACCAAAAACACACAATTTTCAAATCTGACCTTTCCCTGAGGAGTTAGACCAAACACATATTCATGTTCCTCACGGTCTGAAAAAGGGCAAAAAGACATTCATTTTTCAATACGAGCTTTTTCTGAGGCGTTAGACCAAATGGCATCAGAATTGGTAGTAGGGCTCAATTCAACCAGAAAACTTAACTTTTGACACACAGCTCAGATTTGCAACACGCAGACATATTCATGTTACGCAAGGTATGAAAAAACCAAAAACACACAATTTTCAAATCTCACCTTTCCCTGAGGAGTTAGAACAAATCTGTATCTCAGAATAGGCAGTAGGACTGCATTCAACCAGAAAACATAACTTTTGACACAGAGCTTAGATATGCAAAACAAACACATATTCATGTTCCCCACAGTCTGAAAAGCCCAAAAAACAGTCACTTTTTCAAATCTGAGCTTTCCCTGAGGAGATAGACCAAAGTGTCTCTCAGATTTGGCAGTAGGGCTCAATTCAACCAGAAAACTTAACTTTTGACATACAGCTCAGATTTGCAACACACAGACATATTCATGTTCCCCACGGTCTGAAAAAAGCGCAAAAAGACATTCATTTTTCAATACGAGCTTTCTCTGAGGAGTTAGGCCAAAGGGCATCAGAATTGGCAGTAGGGCTCAATTCAACCAGAAAAACTTAACTTTTGACACACAGCTCAGATTTGCAACACGCAGACATATTCATGTTACGCAAGGTATGAAAAAAACCAAAAACACACAATTTTCAAATCTGACCTTTCCCTGAGGAGTTAGAACAAATCTGTATCTCAGAATAGGCAGTAGGACTGCATTCAACCAGAAAACATAACTTTTGACACAGAGCTTAGATATGCAAAACAAACACATATTCATGTTCCACACAGTCTGAAAAGCCCAAAAAACAGACAATTTTTTCAAATCTGAGCTTTCCCTGAGGAGATAGACCAAAGGGCATCAGAATTGGCAGTAGGGCTCAATTCAGCCAGAAAATTTAACTTTTGACACAGAGCTCTGAGATATTCTGAGATACAGATATTCTGAGGTCTCAATTCAACCAGAAAACATAACTTTTGACAGAGATCTTAGATATGCAAAACAAACACATATTCATGTACCCCCCCAGTCTGAAAAGCCCAAAAAACAGTCAATTTTTTGAAATCTGAGCTTTCCCTGAGGAGATAGACCAAAGTGTCTCTCAGAATTGGCTGTAGGGCTCAATTCAACCAGAAAACTTAAGTTTTGACACACAGCTCAGATTTGCAACACGCAGAAATATTCATGTTCCCCACGGTCTGAAAAAAGGGCAAAAAGACATTCATTTTTCAATACGAGCTTTCTCTGAGGAGTTAGACCAAAGGGCATCAGAATTGGCAGTAGGTCTCAATTCAACCAGAAAACATAACTTTTGACAGAGATCTTAGATATGCAAAACAAACACATATTCATGTACCCCCCAGTCTGAAAAGCCCAAAAAACAGTCAATTTTTTGAAATCTGAGCTTTCCCTGAGGAGATAGATCAAAGTGTCTCTCAGAATTGGCAGTAGGGCTGAATTCAACCAGAAAACATAACTTTTGACAGAGAGCTTAGATATCCAAAACAAACACATATTCATGTACTCGCTAGTCTGAAAAGCCCAAAAAACAGTCAATTTTTTCAAATCTGAGCTTTCCCTGAGGAGATAGATCAAAGTGTCTCTCAGAATTGGCAGTAGGGCTCAATTCAACCAGAAAACTTAACTTTTGACACACAGCTCAGATTTGCAGCACAGAGACATATTCATGTTCCCCACGGTCTGAAAAAGGGCAAAAAGACATTCATTTTTCAATACGAGCTTTCTCTGAGGAGTTAGGCCAAAGGGCATCAGAATTGGGCAGTAGGGCTCAATTCAACCAGAAAACTTAACTTTTGACACACAGCTCAGATTTGCAACACGCAGACATATTCATGTTACGCAAGGTATGAAAACACCAAAACCACACAATTTTCAAATCTGACCTTTCCCTGAGGAGTTAGACCAAATCTGTATCTCAGAATAGGCAGAAGGACTGCATTCAACCAGAAAACATAACTTTTGACACAGAGCTTAGATATGCAAAACAAACACATATTCATGTTCCCCACAGTCTGAAAAGCCCAAAAAACAGTCAATTTTTTCAAATCTGAGCTTTCCCTGAGGAGATAGACCAAAGTGTCTCTCAGATTTGGCAGTAGGGCTCAATTCAACCAGAAAACTTAACTTTTGACATACAGCTCAGATTTGCAACACACAGACATATTCATGTTCCCCACAGTCTGAAAAAAGCGCAAAAAGACATTCATTTTTCAATATGAGCTTTCTCTGAGGCGTTAGACCAAAGGGCATCAGAATTGGCAGTAGGGCTCAATTCAACCAGAAAACATAACTTTTGACACACAGCTCAGATTTGCAACACACAGGACATATTCATGTTACGCAAGGTATGAAAACACCAAAAACACACAATTTTCAAATCTGACCTTTCCCTGAGGAGTTAGACCAAACACATATTCATGTTCCTCACGGTCTGAAAAAGGGCAAAAAGACATTCATTTTTCAATACGAGCTTTTTCTGAGGCGTTAGACCAAATGGCATCAGAATTGGTAGTAGGGCTCAATTCAACCAGAAAACTTAACTTTTGACACACAGCTCAGATTTGCAACACGCAGACATATTCATGTTACGCAAGGTATGAAAAAACCAAAAACACACAATTTTCAAATCTCACCTTTCCCTGAGGAGTTAGAACAAATCTGTATCTCAGAATAGGCAGTAGGACTGCATTCAACCAGAAAACATAACTTTTGACACAGAGCTTAGATATGCAAAACAAACACATATTCATGTTCCCCACAGTCTGAAAAGCCCAAAAAACAGTCACTTTTTCAAATCTGAGCTTTCCCTGAGGAGATAGACCAAAGTGTCTCTCAGATTTGGCAGTAGGGCTCAATTCAACCAGAAAACTTAACTTTTGACATACAGCTCAGATTTGCAACACACAGACATATTCATGTTCCCCACGGTCTGAAAAAAGCGCAAAAAGACATTCATTTTTCAATACGAGCTTTCTCTGAGGAGTTAGGCCAAAGGGCATCAGAATTGGCAGTAGGGCTCAATTCAACCAGAAAACTTAACTTTTGACACACAGCTCAGATTTGCAACACGCAGACATATTCATGTTACGCAAGGTATGAAAAAACCAAAAACACACAATTTTCAAATCTGACCTTTCCCTGAGGAGTTAGAACAAATCTGTATCTCAGAATAGGCAGTAGGACTGCATTCAACCAGAAAACATAACTTTTGACACAGAGCTTAGATATGCAAAACAAACACATATTCATGTTCCACACAGTCTGAAAAGCCCAAAAAACAGACAATTTTTTCAAATCTGAGCTTTCCCTGAGGAGATAGACCAAAGGGCATCAGAATTGGCAGTAGGGCTCAATTCAGCCAGAAAATTTAACTTTTGACACAGAGCTCTGAGATATTCTGAGATACAGATATTCTGAGGTCTCAATTCAACCAGAAAACATAACTTTTGACAGAGATCTTAGATATGCAAAACAAACACATATTCATGTACCCCCCAGTCTGAAAAGCCCAAAAAACAGTCAATTTTTTGAAATCTGAGCTTTCCCTGAGGAGATAGACCAAAGTGTCTCTCAGAATTGGCTGTAGGGCTCAATTCAACCAGAAAACTTAAGTTTTGACACACAGCTCAGATTTGCAACACGCAGAAATATTCATGTTCCCCACGGTCTGAAAAAAGGGCAAAAAGACATTCATTTTTCAATACGAGCTTTCTCTGAGGAGTTAGACCAAAGGGCATCAGAATTGGCAGTAGGTCTCAATTCAACCAGAAAACATAACTTTTGACAGAGATCTTAGATATGCAAAACAAACACATATTCATGTACCCCCCAGTCTGAAAAGCCCAAAAAACAGTCAATTTTTTGAAATCTGAGCTTTCCCTGAGGAGATAGACCAAAGGGCATCAGAATTGGCAGTAGGGCTCAATTCAGCCCAGAAAATTTAACTTTTGACAGAGATCTTAGATATGCAAAACAAACACATATTCATGTACCCCCCGGTCTGAAAAAAGCACAAAAAGACATTCATTTTTCAATACGAGCTTTCTCTGAGGACTTAGGGCCAAAGGGCATCAGAATTGGCAGTAGGGCTCAATTCAACCAGAAAACTTAACTTTTGACACACAGCTCAGATTTGCAACACGCAGACATATTCATGTTACGCAAGGTATGAAAACACCAAAAACACACAATTTTCAAATCTCACCTTTCCCTGAGGGAGTTAGAACAAATCTGTATCTCAGAATAGGCAAGTAGGACTGCATTCAACCAGAAAACATAACTTTTGACACAGAGCTTAGATATGCAAAACAAACACATATTCATGTACCCCCCAGTCTGAAAAGCCCAAAAAACAGTCATTTTTGTCAAATCTGAGCTTTCCCTGAGGAGATAGACCAAAGTGTCTCTCAGAATTGGTAGTAGGCCTCAATTCAGCCAGAAAACATAACTTTTGACACAGAGCTTAGATATGCAAAACAAACATTCATGTTCCCCACAGTCTGAAAAGCCCAAAAAAACAGACAATTTTTCAAATCTGAGCTTTCCCTGAGGAGATAGACCAAAGGGCATCAGAATTGGCAGTAGGGCTCAATTCAGCCAGAAAATTTAACTTTTGACAGAGATCTTAGATATGCAAAACAAACACATATTCATGTACCCCCCGGTCTGAAAAAAGCACAAAAAGACATTCATTTTTCAATACGAGCTTTCTCTGAGGACTTAGGCCAAAGGGCATCAGAATTGGCAGTAGGGCTCAATTCAACCAGAAAACTTAACTTTTGACACACAGCTCAGATTTGCAACACGCAGACATATTCATGTTTACGCAAGGTATGAAAACACCAAAAACACACAATTTTCAAATCTCACCTTTCCCTGAGGAGTTAGACCAAATCTGTATCTCAGAATAGGCAGTAGGGCTCAATTCAACCAGAAAACATAACTTTTGACACAGAGCTTAGATATCCAAAACAAACACATATTCATGTACCCCCCAGTCTGAAAAGCCCAAAAAACAGTCAATTTTTTGAAATCTGAGCTTTCCCTGAGGAGATAGACCAAAGGGCATCAGAATTGGCTGTAGGGCTCAATTCAACCAGAAAACTTAAGTTTTGACACACAGCTCAGATTTGCAACACGCAGACATATTCATGTTACGCAAGGTATGAAAACACCAAAAACACACAATTTTCAAATCTGACCTTTCCCTGAGGAGTTAGACCAAATCTGTATCTCAGAATAGGCAGTAGGGCTCAATTCAACCAGAAAACATAACTTTTGACACAGAGCTTAGATATCCAAAACAAACACATATTCATGTACTCGCCATTCTGAAAAGCCCAAAAAACAGTCAAATTTTTTCAAATCTGAGCTTTCCCTGAGGAGATAGACCAAAGTGTCTCTCAGACTTGGTAGTAGGGCTGAATTCAACCAGAAAACTTAACTTTTGACACACAGCTCAGATTTGCAGCAGAAAGACATATTCATGTTCCCCACGGTCTGAAAAAAGGGCAAAAAGACATTCATTTTCAATACGAGCTTTCTCTGAGGAGTTAGACCAAAGGGCATCAGACTTGGCAGTAGGTCTCAATTCAACCAGAAAACATAACTTTTGACAGAGAGCTTAGATATCCAAAACAAACACATATTCATGTACTCGCCATTCTGAAAAGCCCAAAAAAACAGTCAATTTTTTCAAATCTGAGCTTTCCCTGAGGAGATAGACCAAAGTGTCTCTCAGAATTGGTAGTAGGGCTCTCAATTCAGCCAGAAAACTTAACTTTTGACACAGAGCTCAGTTTTGCAGAAGAAACACATATTCATGTTCCCCACGTTCTTAAAAAAGCGCAAAAAGACATTCATTTTTCAATACGAGCTTTCTCTGAGGAGTTAGACCAAAGGGCATCAGAATTGGCAGTAGGGCTCAATTCAATCAGAAAACATAACTTTTGACACAGAGCTTAGATATGCAAAACAAACACATATTCATGTACCCCCCAGTCTGAAAAGCCCAAAAAACAGTCAGTTTTTTCAAATCTGAGCTTTCCCTGAGGAGATAGACCAAAGTGTCTCTCAGAATTGGCAGTAGGGCTCAATTCAACCAGAAAACTTAACTTTTGACACACAGCTCAGATTTGCAACACAGAGACATATTCATGTTCCCCACGGTCTGAAAAAAACGCAAAAAGACATTCATTTTTCAATACGAGCTTTCTCTGAGGAGTTAGGCCAAAGGGCATCAGAATTGGCAGTAGGGCTCAATTCAACCAGAAAACTTAACTTTTTACACACAGCTCAGATTTGCAACACGCAGACATATTCATGTTACGCAAGGTATGAAAACACCAAAAACACACAATTTTTCAAATCTGACCTTTCCCTGAGGAGTTAGACCAAATCTGTATCTCAGAATAGGCAGTAGGACTGCATTCAACCAGAAAACATAACTTTTGACACAGAGCTTAGATATGCAAAACAAACAAATATTCATGTACTCGCCATTCTGAAAAGCCGAAAAAAACAGTCAATTTTTTCAAATCTGAGCTTTCCCTGAGGAGATAGATCAAAGTGTCTCTCAGAATTGGCAGTAGGGCTCAATTCAACCAGAAAGCATAACTTTTTGACACAGAGCTTAGATATGCAAAACAAACACATATTCATGTACCCCCCCAGTCTGAAAAGCCCAAAAAACAGTCAATTTTTTCAAATCTGAGCTTTCCCTGAGGAGATAGACCAAAGGGCATCAGAATTGGCAGTAGGGCTCAATTCAGCCAGAAAATTTAACTTTTGACACAGAGCTCTGAGATATTCTGAGATACAGATATTCTGAGGTCTCAATTCAACCAGAAAACATAACTTTTGACAGAGATCTTAGATATGCAAAACAAACACATATTCATGTACCCCCCAGTCTGAAAAGCCAAAAAACAGTCAATTTTTTGAAATCTGAGCTTTCCCTGAGGAGATAGACCAAAGTGTCTCTCAGAATTGGCTGTAGGGCTCAATTCAACCAGAAAACTTAAGTTTTGACACACAGCTCAGATTTGCAACACGCAGAAATATTCATGTTCCCCACGGTCTGAAAAAAGGGCAAAAAGACATTCATTTTTCAATACGAGCTTTCTCTGAGGAGTTAGACCAAAGGGCATCAGAATTGGCAGTAGGTCTCAATTCAACCAGAAAACATAACTTTTGACAGAGATCTTAGATATGCAAAACAAACACTATTCATGTACCCCCCAGTCTGAAAAGCCCAAAAAACAGTCAATTTTTTGAAATCTGAGCTTTCCCTGAGGAGATAGACCAAAGTGTCTCTCAGAATTGGCTGTAGGGCTCAATTCAACCAGAAAACTTAAGTTTTGACACACAGCTCAGATTTGCAACACGCAGACATATTCATGTTACGCAAGGTATGAAAACACCAAAAACACACAATTTTCAAATCTCACCTTTCCCTGAGGAGTTAGACCAAATCTGTATCTCAGAATAGGAGTAGGACTGCATTCAACCAGAAAACATAACTTTTGACACAGAGCTTAGATATGCAAAACAAACACATATTCATGTACCCCCCGGTCTGAAAAAAGCACAAAAAGACATTCATTTTTCAATACGAGCTTTCTCTGAGGACTTAGGCCAAAGGGCATCAGAATTGGCAGTAGGGCTCAATTCAACCAGAAAACTTAACTTTTGACACACAGCTCAGATTTGCAGCACAGAGACATATTCATGTTCCCCACGGTCTGAAAAAGGGCAAAAAGACATTCATTTTTCAATATGAGCTTTCTCTGAGGCGTTAGACCAAAGGGCATCAGAATTGGCAGTAGGGCTCAATTCAACCAGAAAACTTAACTTTTTACACACAGCTCAGATTTGCAACACGCAGACATATTCATGTTCCCCACGGTCTGAAAAAAACGCAAAAAGACATTCATTTTTCAATACGAGCTTTCTCTGAGGAGTTAGGCCAAAGGGCATCAGAATTGGCAGTAGGGCTCAATTCAACCAGAAAACTTAACTTTTTACACACAGCTCAGATTTGCAACACGCAGACATATTCATGTTACGCAAGGTATGAAAACACCAAAAACACACAATTTTCAAATCTGACCTTTCCCTGAGGAGTTAGACCAAATCTGTATCTCAGAATAGGCAGTAGGAGTGCATTCAACCAGAAAACATAACTTTTGACACAGAGCTTAGATATGCAAAACAAACAAATATTCATGTACTCGCCATTCTGAAAAGCCGAAAAAAACAGTCAATTTTTTCAAATCTGAGCTTTCCCTGAGGAGATAGATCAAAGTGTCTCTCAGAATTGGCAGTAGGGCTGAATTCAACCAGAAAACATAACTTTTGACAGAGAGCTTAGATATCCAAAAACAAACACATATTCATGTACTCGCCAGTCTGAAAAGCCCAAAAAACAGTCAATTTTTTCAAATCTGAGCTTTCCCTGAGGAGATAGATCAAAGTGTCTCTCAGAATTGGCAGTAGGGCTCAATTCAACCAGAAAACTTAACTTTTGACACACAGCTCAGATTTGCAGCACAGAGACATATTCATGTTCCCCACGGTCTGAAAAAGGGCAAAAAGACATTCATTTTTCAATACGAGCTTTCTCTGAGGAGTTAGGCCAAAGGGCATCAGAATTGGCAGTAGGGCTCAATTCAACCAGAAAACTTAACTTTTGACACACAGCTCAGATTTGCAACACGCAGACATATTCATGTTACGCAAGGTATGAAAACACCAAAACCACACAATTTTCAAATCTGACCTTTCCCTGAGGAGTTAGACCAAATCTGTATCTCAGAATAGGCAGAAGGACTGCATTCAACCAGAAAACATAACTTTTGACACAGAGCTTAGATATGCAAAACAAACACATATTCATGTTCCCCACAGTCTGAAAAGCCCAAAAAACAGTCAATTTTTTCAAATCTGAGCTTTCCCTGAGGAGATAGACCAAAGTGTCTCTCAGATTTGGCAGTAGGGCTCAATTCAACCAGAAAACTTAACTTTTGACATACAGCTCAGATTTGCAACACACAGACATATTCATGTTCCCCACAGTCTGAAAAAAGCGCAAAAAGACATTCATTTTTCAATATGAGCTTTCTCTGAGGCGTTAGACCAAAGGGCATCAGAATTGGCAGTAGGGCTCAATTCAACCAGAAAACATAACTTTTGACACACAGCTCAGATTTGCAACACACAGACATATTCATGTTACGCAAGGTATGAAAACACCAAAAACACACAATTTTCAAATCTGACCTTTCCCTGAGGAGTTAGACCAAACACATATTCATGTTCCTCACAGTCTGAAAAAGGGCAAAAAGACATTCATTTTTCAATACGAGCTTTTTCTGAGGCGTTAGACCAAATGGCATCAGAATTGGTAGTAGGGCTCAATTCAACCAGAAAACTTAACTTTTGACACACAGCTCAGATTTGCAACACGCAGACATATTCATGTTACGCAAGGTATGAAAAAACCAAAAACACACAATTTTCAAATCTCACCTTTCCCTGAGGAGTTAGAACAAATCTGTATCTCAGAATAGGCAGTAGGACTGCATTCAACCAGAAAACATAACTTTTGACACAGAGCTTAGATATGCAAAACAAACACATATTCATGTTCCCCACAGTCTGAAAAGCCCAAAAAACAGTCACTTTTTCAAATCTGAGCTTTCCCTGAGGAGATAGACCAAAGTGTCTCTCAGATTTGGCAGTAGGGCTCAATTCAACCAGAAAACTTAACTTTTGACATACAGCTCAGATTTGCAACACACAGACATATTCATGTTCCCCACGGTCTGAAAAAAGCGCAAAAAGACATTCATTTTTCAATACGAGCTTTCTCTGAGGAGTTAGGCCAAAGGGCATCAGAATTGGCAGTAGGGCTCAATTCAACCAGAAAACTTAACTTTTGACACACAGCTCAGATTTGCAACACGCAGACATATTCATGTTACGCAAGGTATGAAAAAACCAAAAACACACAATTTTCAAATCTGACCTTTCCCTGAGGAGTTAGAACAAATCTGTATCTCAGAATAGGCAGTAGGACTGCATTCAACCAGAAAACATAACTTTTGACACAGAGCTTAGATATGCAAAACAAACACATATTCATGTTCCACACAGTCTGAAAAGCCCAAAAAACAGACAATTTTTTCAAATCTGAGCTTTCCCTGAGGAGCTAGACCAAAGGGCATCAGAATTGGCAGTAGGGCTCAATTCAGCCAGAAAATTTAACTTTTGACACAGAGCTCTGAGATATTCTGAGATACAGATATTCTGAGGTCTCAATTCAACCAGAAAACATAACTTTTGACAGAGATCTTAGATATGCAAAACAAAACACATATTCATGTACCCCCCAGTCTGAAAAGCCCAAAAAACAGTCAATTTTTTGAAATCTGAGCTTTCCCTGAGGAGATAGACCAAAGTGTCTCTCAGAATTGGCTGTAGGGCTCAATTCAACCAGAAAACTTAAGTTTTGACACACAGCTCAGATTTGCAACACGCAGAAATATTCATGTTCCCCACGGTCTGAAAAAAGGGCAAAAAGACATTCATTTTTCAATACGAGCTTTCTCTGA
Organism: Pituophis catenifer annectens; assembly: GCF_029215685.1. NCBI lineage: Eukaryota > Metazoa > Chordata > Lepidosauria > Squamata > Colubridae > Pituophis > Pituophis catenifer. Next base: position 39,805 of record NW_027257005.1, on the reverse strand, counting down.
GGAGTTAGACCAAAGGGCATCAGAATTGGCAGTAGGTCTCAATTCAACCAGAAAACATAACTTTTGACAGAGATCTTAGATATGCAAAACAAACACATATTCATGTACCCCCCAGTCTGAAAAGCCCAAAAAACAGTCAATTTTTTGAAATCTGAGCTTTCCCTGAGGAGATAGACCAAAGGGCATCAGAATTGGCAGTAGGGCTCAATTCAGCCAGAAAATTTAACTTTTGACAGAGATCTTAGATATGCAAAACAAACACATATTCATGTACCCCCCGGTCTGAAAAAAGCACAAAAAGACATTCATTTTTCAATACGAGCTTTCTCTGAGGACTTAGGCCAAAGGGCATCAGAATTGGCAGTAGGGCTCAATTCAACCAGAAAACTTAACTTTTGACACACAGCTCAGATTTGCAACACGCAGACATATTCATGTTACGCAAGGTATGAAAACACCAAAAACACACAATTTTCAAATCTCACCTTTCCCTGAGGAGTTAGACCAAATCTGTATCTCAGAATAGGGAGTAGGACTGCATTCAACCAGAAAACATAACTTTTGACACAGAGCTTAGATATGCAAAACAAACACATATTCATGTACCCCCCAGTCTGAAAAGCCCAAAAAACAGTCATTTTTGTCAAATCTGAGCTTTCCCTGAGGAGATAGACCAAAGTGTCTCTCAGAATTGGAAGTAGGCCTCAATTCAGCCAGAAAACATAACTTTTGACACAGAGCTTAGATATGCAAAACAAACATTCATGTTCCCCACAGTCTGAAAAGCCCAAAAAACAGACAATTTTTTCAAATCTGAGCTTTCCCTGAGGAGATAGACCAAAGGGCATCAGAATTGGCAGTAGGGCTCAATTCAGCCAGAAAATTTAACTTTTGACAGAGATCTTAGATATGCAAAACAAACACATATTCATGTACCCCGCGGTCTGAAAAAAGCACAAAAAGACATTCATTTTTCAATACGAGCTTTCTCTGAGGACTTAGGCCAAAGGGCATCAGAATTGGCAGTAGGGCTCAATTCAACCAGAAAACTTAACTTTTTACACACAGCTCAGATTTGCAACACGCAGACATATTCATGTTACGCAAGGTATGAAAACACCAAAAACACACAATTTTCAAATCTCACCTTTCCCTGAGGAGTTAGACCAAATCTGTATCTCAGAATAGGCAGTAGGGCTCCATTCAACCAGAAAACATAACTTTTGACACAGAGCTTAGATATCCAAAACAAACACATATTCATGTACCCCCCAGTCTGAAAAGCCCAAAAAAACAGTCAATTTTTTGAAATCTGAGCTTTCCCTGAGGAGATAGACCAAAGGGCATCAGAATTGGCTGTAGGGCTCAATTCAACCAGAAAACTTAAGTTTTGACACACAGCTCAGATTTGCAACACGCAGACATATTCATGTTACGCAAGGTATGAAAACACCAAAAACACACAATTTTCAAATCTGACCTTTCCCTGAGGAGTTAGACCAAATCTGTATCTCAGAATAGGCAGTAGGGCTCAATTCAACCAGAAAACATAACTTTTGACACAGAGCTTAGATATCCAAAACAAACACATATTCATGTACTCGCCATTCTGAAAAGCCCAAAAAACAGTCAAATTTTTTCAAATCTGAGCTTTCCCTGAGGAGATAGACCAAAGTGTCTCTCAGACTTGGTAGTAGGGCTGAATTCAACCAGAAAACTTAACTTTTGACACACAGCTCAGATTTGCAGCAGAAAGACATATTCATGTTCCCCACGGTCTGAAAAAAGGGCAAAAAGACATTCATTTTTCAATACGAGCTTTCTCTGAGGAGTTAGACCAAAGGGCATCAGACTTGGCAGTAGGTCTCAATTCAACCAGAAAACATAACTTTTGACAGAGAGCTTAGATATCCAAAACAAACACATATTCATGTACTCGCCATTCTGAAAAGCCCAAAAAACAGTCAATTTTTTCAAATCTGAGCTTTCCCTGAGGAGATAGACCAAAGTGTCTCTCAGAATTGGTAGTAGGGCTCAATTCAGCCAGAAAACTTAACTTTTGACACAGAGCTCAGTTTTGCAGAAGAAACACATATTCATGTTCCCCACGTTCTTAAAAAAGCGCAAAAAGACATTCATTTTTCAATACGAGCTTTCTCTGAGGAGTTAGACCAAAGGGCATCAGAATTGGCAGTAGGGCTCAATTCAATCAGAAAACATAACTTTTGACACAGAGCTTAGATATGCAAAACAAACACATATTCATGTACCCCCCAGTCTGAAAAGCCCAAAAAACAGTCAGTTTTTTCAAATCTGAGCTTTCCCTGAGGAGATAGACCAAAGTGTCTCTCAGAATTGGCAGTAGGGCTCAATTCAACCAGAAAACTTAACTTTTGACACACAGCTCAGATTTGCAACACAGAGACATATTCATGTTCCCCACGGTCTGAAAAAAACGCAAAAAGACATTCATTTTTCAATACGAGCTTTCTCTGAGGAGTTAGGCCAAAGGGCATCAGAATTGGCAGTAGGGCTCAATTCAACCAGAAAACTTAACTTTTTACACACAGCTCAGATTTGCAACACGCAGACATATTCATGTTACGCAAGGTATGAAAACACCAAAACCACACAATTTTCAAATCTGACCTTTCCCTGAGGAGTTAGACCAAATCTGTATCTCAGAATAGGCAGTAGGACTGCATTCAACCAGAAAACATAACTTTTGACACAGAGCTTAGATATGCAAAACAAACAAATATTCATGTACTCGCCATTCTGAAAAGCCGAAAAAACAGTCAATTTTTTCAAATCTGAGCTTTCCCTGAGGAGATAGATCAAAGTGTCTCTCAGAATTGGCAGTAGGGCTCAATTCAACCAGAAAGCATAACTTTTGACACAGAGCTTAGATATGCAAAACAAACACATATTCATGTACCCCCCAGTCTGAAAAGCCCAAAAAACAGTCAATTTTTTCAAATCTGAGCTTTCCCTGAGGAGATAGACCAAAGTGTCTCTCAGAATTGGCAGTAGGGCTCAATTCAACCAGAAAACTTAACTTTTGACACACAGCTCAGATTTGCAACACGCAGACATATTCATGTTACGCAAGGTATGAAAAAACCAAAAACACACAATTTTCAAATCTCACCTTTCCCTGAGGAGTTAGAACAAATCTGTATCTCAGAATAGGCAGTAGGACTGCATTCAACCAGAAAACATAACTTTTGACACAGAGCTTAGATATGCAAAACAAACACATATTCATGTTCCCCACAGTCTGAAAAGCCCAAAAAACAGTCACTTTTTCAAATCTGAGCTTTCCCTGAGGAGATAGACCAAAGTGTCTCTCAGATTTGGCAGTAGGGCTCAATTCAACCAGAAAACTTAACTTTTGACATACAGCTCAGATTTGCAACACACAGACATATTCATGTTCCCCACGGTCTGAAAAAAGCGCAAAAAGACATTCATTTTTCAATACGAGCTTTCTCTGAGGAGTTAGGCCAAAGGGCATCAGAATTGGCAGTAGGGCTCAATTCAACCAGAAAACTTAACTTTTGACACACAGCTCAGATTTGCAACACGCAGACATATTCATGTTACGCAAGGTATGAAAAAACCAAAAACACACAATTTTCAAATCTGACCTTTCCCTGAGGAGTTAGAACAAATCTGTATCTCAGAATAGGCAGTAGGACTGCATTCAACCAGAAAACATAACTTTTGACACAGAGCTTAGATATGCAAAACAAACACATATTCATGTTCCCCACAGTCTGAAAAGCCCAAAAAACAGACAATTTTTTCAAATCTGAGCTTTCCCTGAGGAGATAGACCAAAGGGCATCAGAATTGGCAGTAGGGCTCAATTCAGCCAGAAAATTTAACTTTTGACACAGAGCTCTGAGATATTCTGAGATACAGATATTCTGAGGTCTCAATTCAACCAGAAAACATAACTTTTGACAGAGATCTTAGATATGCAAAACAAACACATATTCATGTACCCCCCAGTCTGAAAAGCCCAAAAAACAGTCAATTTTTTGAAATCTGAGCTTTCCCTGAGGAGATAGACCAAAGTGTCTCTCAGAATTGGCTGTAGGGCTCAATTCAACCAGAAAACTTAAGTTTTGACACACAGCTCAGATTTGCAACACGCAGAAATATTCATGTTCCCCACGGTCTGAAAAAAGGGCAAAAAGACATTCATTTTTCAATACGAGCTTTCTCTGAGGAGTTAGACCAAAGGGCATCAGAATTGGCAGTAGGTCTCAATTCAACCAGAAAACATAACTTTTGACAGAGATCTTAGATATGCAAAACAAACACATATTCATGTACCCCCCAGTCTGAAAAGCCCAAAAAACAGTCAATTTTTTGAAATCTGAGCTTTCCCTGAGGAGATAGACCAAAGTGTCTCTCAGAATTGGCTGTAGGGCTCAATTCAACCAGAAAACTTAAGTTTTGACACACAGCTCAGATTTGCAACACGCAGACATATTCATGTTACGCAAGGTATGAAAACACCAAAAACACACAATTTTCAAATCTCACCTTTCCCTGAGGAGTTAGACCAAATCTGTATCTCAGAATAGGGAGTAGGACTGCATTCAACCAGAAAACATAACTTTTGACACAGAGCTTAGATATGCAAAACAAACACATATTCATGTTCCCCACAGTCTGAAAAGCCCAAAAAACAGACATTTCTTTCAAATCTGAGCTTTCCCTGAGGAGATAGACCAAAGTGTCTCTCAGAATTGGCAGTACGGCTCAATTCAGCCAGAAAACTTAACTTTTGACACAGAGCTCAGATTTGCAACACAGAGACATATTCATGTTCCCCACGGTCTGAAAAAAAAGCAAAAAGACATTCATTTTTCAATACGAGCTTTCTCTGAGGAGTTAGGCCAAAGGGCATCAGAATTGGCAGTAGGGCTCAATTCAACCAGAAAACTTAACTTTTGACACACAGCTCAAATTTGCAACACGCAGACATATTCATGTTACGTAAGGTATGAAAACACCAAAAACACACAATTTTCAAATCTCACCTTTCCCTGAGGAGTTAGACCAAATCTGTATCTCAGAATAGGCAGTAGGGCTCAATTCAACCAGAAAACATAACTTTTGACACAGAGCTTAGATATCCAAAACAAACACATATTCATGTACTCGCCAGTCTGAAAAGCCCAAAAAACAGTCAATTTTTTCAAATCTGAGCTTTCCCTGAGGAGATAGATCAAAGTGTCTCTCAGAATTGGCAGTAGGGCTCAATTCAACCAGAAAACTTAACTTTTGACACACAGCTCAGATTTGCAGCACAGAGACATATTCATGTTCCCCACGGTCTGAAAAAAAAGCAAAAAGACATTCATTTTTCAATACGAGCTTTCTCTGAGGAGTTAGGCCAAAGGGCATCAGAATTGGCAGTAGGGCTCAATTCAACCAGAAAACTTAACTTTTGACACACAGCTCAGATTTGCAGCACAGAGACATATTCATGTTCCCCACGGTCTGAAAAAGGGCAAAAAGACATTCATTTTTCAATATGAGCTTTCTCTGAGGCGTTAGACCAAAGGGCATCAGAATTGGCAGTAGGGCTCAATTCAACCAGAAAACTTAACTTTTGACACACAGCTCAGATTTGCAACACAGAGACATATTCATGTTCCCCACGGTCTGAAAAAAACGCAAAAAGACATTCATTTTTCAATACGAGCTTTCTCTGAGGAGTTAGGCCAAAGGGCATCAGAATTGGCAGTAGGGCTCAATTCAACCAGAAAACTTAACTTTTTACACACAGCTCAGATTTGCAACACGCAGACATATTCATGTTACGCAAGGTATGAAAACACCAAAAACACACAATTTTCAAATCTGACCTTTCCCTGAGGAGTTAGACCAAATCTGTATCTCAGAATAGGCAGTAGGAGTGCATTCAACCAGAAAACATAACTTTTGACACAGAGCTTAGATATGCAAAACAAACAAATATTCATGTACTCGCCATTCTGAAAAGACGAAAAAACAGTCAATTTTTTCAAATCTGAGCTTTCCCTGAGGAGATAGATCAAAGTGTCTCTCAGAATTGGCAGTAGGGCTGAATTCAACCAGAAAACATAACTTTTGACAGAGAGCTTAGATATCCAAAACAAACACATATTCATGTACTCGCCAGTCTGAAAAGCCCAAAAAACAGTCAATTTTTTTCAAATCTGAGCTTTCCCTGAGGAGATAGATCAAAGTGTCTCTCAGAATTGGCAGTAGGGCTCAATTCAACCAGAAAACTTAACTTTTGACACACAGCTCAGATTTGCAGCACAGAGACATATTCATGTTCCCCACGGTCTGAAAAAAAAGCAAAAAGACATTCATTTTTCAATACGAGCTTTCTCTGAGGAGTTAGGCCAAAGGGCATCAGAATTGGCAGTAGGGCTCAATTCAACCAGAAAACTTAACTTTTGACACACAGCTCAGATTTGCAGCACAGAGACATATTCATGTTCCCCACGGTCTGAAAAAGGGCAAAAAGACATTCATTTTTCAATATGAGCTTTCTCTGAGGCGTTAGACCAAAGGGCATCAGAATTGGCAGTAGGGCTCAATTCAACCAGAAAACTTAACTTTTGACACACAGCTCAGATTTGCAACACTCAGACATATTCATGTTACGCAAGGTACGAAAACACCAAAAACACACAATTTTCAAATCTGACCTTTCCCTGAGGAGTTAGACCAAATCTGTATCTCAGAATAGGCAGTAGGACTGCATTCAACCAGAAAACATAACTTTTGACACAGAGCTTAGATATGCAAAACAAACACATATTCATGTTCCCCACAGTCTGAAAAGCCCAAAAAACTGACATTTCTTTCAAATCTGAGCTTTCCCTGAGGAGATAGACCAAAGTGTCTCTCAGAATTGGCAGTACGGCTCAATTCAGCCAGAAAACTTAACTTTTGACACAGAGCTCAGTTTTGCAGAAGAAACACATATTCATGTTCCCCACGTTCTGAAAAAAGCGCAAAAAGACATTCATTTTTCAATACGAGCTTTCTCTGAGGAGTTAGACCAAAGGGCATCAGAATTGGCAGTAGGGCTCAATTCAACCAGAAAACATAACTTTTGACACAGAGCTTAGATATGCAAAACAAACACATATTCATGTACCCCCCCAGTCTGAAAAGCCCAAAAAACAGTCAATTTTTTCAAATCTGAGCTTTCCCTGAGGAGATAGACCAAAGTGTCTCTCAGAATTGGCAGTAGGGCTCAATTCAACCAGAAAACTTAACTTTTGACACACAGCTCAGATTTGCAACACAGAGACATATTCATGTTCCCCACGGTCTGAAAAAAACGCAAAAAGACATTCATTTTTCAATACGAGCTTTCTCTGAGGAGTTAGGCCAAAGGGCATCAGAATTGGCAGTAGGGCTCAATTCAACCAGAAAACTTAACTTTTTACACACAGCTCAGATTTGCAACACGCAGACATATTCATGTTACGCAAGGTATGAAAACACCAAAAACACACAATTTTCAAATCTGACCTTTCCCTGAGGAGTTAGACCAAATCTGTATCTCAGAATAGGCAGTAGGAGTGCATTCAACCAGAAAACATAACTTTTGACACAGAGCTTAGATATGCAAAACAAACAAATATTCATGTACTCGCCATTCTGAAAAGCCGAAAAAACAGTCAATTTTTTCAAATCTGAGCTTTCCCTGAGGAGATAGATCAAAGTGTCTCTCAGAATTGGCAGTAGGGCTGAATTCAACCAGAAAACATAACTTTTGACAGAGAGCTTAGATATCCAAAACAAACACATATTCATGTACTCGCCAGTCTGAAAAGCCCAAAAAACAGTCAATTTTTTCAAATCTGAGCTTTCCCTGAGGAGATAGATCAAAGAGTCTCTCAGAATTGGCAGTAGGGCTCAATTCAACCAGAAAACTTAACTTTTGACACACAGCTCAGATTTGCAGCACAGAGACATATTCATGTTCCCCACGGTCTGAAAAAAAAGCAAAAAGACATTCATTTTTCAATACGAGCTTTCTCTGAGGAGTTAGGCCAAAGGGCATCAGAATTGGCAGTAGGGCTCAATTCAACCAGAAAACTTAACTTTTGACACACAGCTCAGATTTGCAGCACAGAGACATATTCATGTTCCCCACGGTCTGAAAAAGGGCAAAAAGACATTCATTTTTCAATACGAGCTTTCTCTGAGGCGTTAGACCAAAGGGCATCAGAATTGGCAGTAGGGCTCAATTCAACCAGAAAACATAACTTTTGACACACAGCTCAGATTTGCAACACAGAGACATATTCATGTTACGCAAGGTATGAAAACACCAAAACCACACAATTTTCAAATCTGACCTTTCCCTGAGGAGTTAGACCAAATCTGTATCTCAGAATAGGCAGAAGGACTGCATTCAACCAGAAAACATAACTTTTGACACAGAGCTTAGATATGCAAAACAAACACATATTCATGTTCCCCACAGTCTGAAAAGCCCAAAAAACAGTCAATTTTTTCAAATCTGAGCTTTCCCTGAGGAGATAGACCAAAGTGTCTCTCAGATTTGGCAGTAGGGCTCAATTCAACCAGAAAACTTAACTTTTGACATACAGCTCAGATTTGCAACACACAGACATATTCATGTTCCCCACGGTCTGAAAAAAAAGCAAAAAGACATTCATTTTTCAATACGAGCTTTCTCTGAGGAGTTAGGCCAAAGGGCATCAGAATTGGCAGTAGGGCTCAATTCAACCAGAAAACTTAACTTTTGACACACAGCTCAGATTTGCAGCACAGAGACATATTCATGTTCCCCACGGTCTGAAAAAGGGCAAAAAGACATTCATTTTTCAATACGAGCTTTCTCTGAGGCGTTAGACCAAAGGGCATCAGAATTGGCAGTAGGGCTCAATTCAACCAGAAAACATAACTTTTGACACACAGCTCAGATTTGCAACACAGAGACATATTCATGTTACGCAAGGTATGAAAACACCAAAACCACACAATTTTCAAATCTGACCTTTCCCTGAGGAGTTAGACCAAATCTGTATCTCAGAATAGGCAGAAGGACTGCATTCAACCAGAAAACATAACTTTTGACACAGAGCTTAGATATGCAAAACAAACACATATTCATGTTCCCCACAGTCTGAAAAGCCCAAAAAACAGTCAATTTTTTCAAATCTGAGCTTTCCCTGAGGAGATAGACCAAAGTGTCTCTCAGATTTGGCAGTAGGGCTCAATTCAACCAGAAAACTTAACTTTTGACATACAGCTCAGATTTGCAACACACAGACATATTCATGTTCCCCACAGTCTGAAAAAAGCGCAAAAAGACATTCATTTTTCAATATGAGCTTTCTCTGAGGCGTTAGACCAAAGGGCATCAGAATTGGCAGTAGGGCTCAATTCAACCAGAAAACATAACTTTTGACACACAGCTCAGATTTGCAACACACAGACATATTCATGTTACGCAAGGTATGAAAACACCAAAAACACACAATTTTCAAATCTGACCTTTCCCTGAGGAGTTAGACCAAACACATATTCATGTTCCTCACGGTCTGAAAAAGGGCAAAAATACATTCATTTTTCAATACGAGCTTTTTCTGAGGCGTTAGACCAAATGGCATCAGAATTGGTAGTAGGGCTCAATTCAACCAGAAAACATAACTTTTGACACACAGCTCAGATTTGCAACACAGAGACATATTCATGTTACGCAAGGTATGAAAACACCAAAACCACACAATTTTCAAATCTGACCTTTCCCTGAGGAGTTAGACCAAATCTGTATCTCGGAATAGGCAGTAGGACTGCATTCAACCAGAAAACATAACTTTTGACACAGAGCTTAGATATGCAAAACAAACACATATTCATGTTCCCCACAGTCTGAAAAGCCCAAAAAACAGTCAATTTTTTCAAATCTGAGCTTTCCCTGAGGAGATAGACCAAAGCGTCTCTCAGATTTGGCAGTAGGGCTCAATTCAACCAGAAAACTTAACTTTTGACATACAGCTCAGATTTGCAACACACAGACTTATTCATTTTCCCCACGGTCTGAAAAAAGCGCAAAAAGACATTCATTTTTCAATACGAGCTTTCTCTGAGGAGTTAGGCCAAAGGGCATCAGAATTGGCAGTAGGGCTCAATTCAACCAGAAAACTTAACTTTTGACACACAGCTCAGATTTGCAACACAGAGACATATTCATGTTCCCCACGGTCTGAAAAAAGCGCAAAAAGACATTCAATTTTCAATACGAGCTTTCTCTGAGGAGTTAGGCCAAAGGGCATCAGAATTGGCAGTAGGGCTCAATTCAACCAGAAAACTTAACTTTTGACACACAGCTCAGATTTGCAACACAGAGACATATTCATGTTCCCCACGGTCTGAAAAAAGCGCAAAAAGACATTCAATTTTCAATACGAGCTTTCTCTGAGGAGTTAGGCCAAAGGGCATCAGAATTGGCAGTAGGGCTCAATTCAACCAGAAAACTTAACTTTTGACACACAGCTCAGATTTGCAAAACAAACACATATTCATGAACCCCCCAGTCTGAAAAGCCCAAAAAACCGTCAATGTTTTCCAAATCTGAGCTTTCCCTGAGGAGATAGACCAAAGTGCCTGTCAGAATTGGCAGTAGGGCTCAATTCAGCCAGAAAACTTAACTTTTGACACAGAGCTCAGTTTTGCAGAAGAAACACATATTCATGTTCCCCACGGTCTGAAAAAGGGCAAAAAGACATTCATTTTTCAATATGAGCTTTCTCTGAGGCGTTAGACCAAAGGGCATCAGAATTGGCAGTAGGTCTCAATTCAACCAGAAAAAATAACTTTTGACAGAGATCTTAGATATGCAAAACAAACACATATTCATGTACCCCCCAGTCTGAAAAGCCCAAAAAAACAGTCAATTTTTTGAAATCTGAGCTTTCCCTGAGGAGATAGACCAAAGTGTCTCTCAGAATTGGCTGTAGGGCTCAATTCAACCAGAAAATTTAACTTTTGACACACAGCTCAGATTTGCAACACGCAGACATATTCATGTTACGCAAGGTATGAAAACACCAAAACCACACAATTTTCAAATCTGACCTTTCCCTGAGGAGTTAGACCAAATCTGTATCTCAGAATAGGCAGTAGGACTGCATTCAACCAGAAAACATAACTTTTGACACAGAGCTCAGTTTTGCAGAAGAAACACATATTCATGTTCCCCACGGTCTGAAAAAGGGCAAAAAGACATTCATTTTTCAATACGAGCTTTCTCTGAGGAGTTAGACCAAATGGCATCAGAATTGGTAGTAGGGCTCAATTCAACCAGAAAACATAACTTTTGACACACAGCTCAGATTTGCAACACACAGACATATTCATGTTACGCAAGGTATGAAAACACCAAAACCACACAATTTTCAAATCTGACCTTTCCCTGAGGAGTTAGACCAAATCTGTATCTCAGAATAGGCAGTAGGACTGCATTCAACCAGAAAACATAACTTTTGACACAGAGCTTAGATATGCAAAACAAACACATATTCATGTTCCCCACAGTCTGAAAAGCCCAAAAAACATTCATTTTTTTCAAATCTGAGCTTTCCCTGAGGAGATAGACCAAAGTGTCTCTCAGAATTGGCAGTAGGGCTCAATTCAACCAGAAAACTTAACTTTTGACACACAGCTCAGATTTGCAACACGCAGACATATTCATGTTACGCAAGGTATGAAAACACCAAAAACACACAATTTTCAAATCTGACCTTTCCCTGAGGAGTTAGACCAAATCTGGATCTCAGAAAGGGAGTAGGACTGCATTCAACCAGAAAACATAACTTTTGACACAGAGCTTAGGTATGCAAAACAAACACATATTCATGTACCCCCCCAGTCTGAAAAGCCCAAAAAACAGTCAATTTTTTCAAATCTGAGCTTTCCCTGAGGAGATAGACCAAAGTGCCTCTCAGAATTGGCAGTAGGGCTCAATTCAGCCAGAAAACTTAACTTTTGACACAGAGCTCAGTTTTGCAGAAGAAACACATATTCATGTTCCCCACGGTCTGAAAAAGGGAAAAAAGACATTCATTTTTCAATACGAGCTTTCTCTGAGGAGTTAGACCAAATGGCATCAGAATTGGCAGTAGGGTTCAATTCAACCAGAAAACTTAACTTTTGACACACAGCTCAGATTTGCAACACGCAGACATATTCATGTTACGCAAGGTATGAAAACACCAAAAACACACAATTTTCAAATCTCACCTTTCCCTGAGGAGTTAGACCAAATATGTATCTCAGAATCGGGAGTAGGACTGCATTCAACCAGAAAACATAACTTTTGACACAGAGCTTAGATATGCAAAACAAACACATATTCATGTTCCCCACGGTCTGAAAAAGGGCAAAAAGACATTCATTTTTCAATACGAGCTTTCTCTGAGGAGTTAGACCAAATGGCATCAGAATTGGTAGTAGGGCTCAATTCAACCAGAAAACATAACTTTTGACACACAGCTCAGATTTGCAACACACAGACATATTCATGTTACGCAAGGTATGAAAACACCAAAACCACACAATTTTCAAATCTGACCTTTCCCTGAGGAGTTAGACCAAATCTGTATCTCAGAATAGGCAGTAGGACTGCATTCAACCAGAAAACATAACTTTTGACACAGAGCTTAGATATGCAAAACAAACACATATTCATGTTCCCCACAGTCTGAAAAGCCAAAAAAACAGTCAATTTTTTCAAATCTGAGCTTTCCCTGAGGAGATAGACCAAAGTGTCTCTCAGAATTGGCAGTAGGGCTCAATTCAACCAGAAAACTTAACTTTTGACACACAGCTCAGATTTGCAACACGCAGACATATTCATGTTACGCAAGGTATGAAAACACCAAAAACACACAATTTTCAAATCTGACCTTTCCCTGAGGAGTTAGACCAAATCTGGATCTCAGAAAGGGAGTAGGACTGCATTCAACCAGAAAACATAACTTTTGACACAGAGCTTAGGTATGCAAAACAAACACATATTCATGTACCCCCCCAGTCTGAAAAGCCCAAAAAACAGTCAATTTTTTCAAATCTGAGCTTTCCCTGAGGAGATAGACCAAAGTGCCTCTCAGAATTGGCAGTAGGGCTCAATTCAGCCAGAAAACTTAACTTTTGACACAGAGCTCAGTTTTGCAGAAGAAACACATATTCATGTTCCCCACGGTCTGAAAAAAGCGCAAAAAGACATTCATTTTTCAATACGAGCTTTCTCTGAGGAGTTAGACCAAATGGCATCAGAATTGGCAGTAGGGTTCAATTCAACCAGAAAACTTAACTTTTGACACACAGCTCAGATTTGCAACACGCAGACATATTCATGTTAGGCAAGGTATGAAAACACCAAAAACACACAATTTTCAAATCTCACCTTTCCCTGAGGAGTTAGACCAAATATGTATCTCAGAATCGGGAGTAGGACTGCATTCAACCAGAAAACATAACTTTTGACACAGAGCTTTAGATATGCAAAACAAACACATATTCATGTTCCCCACAGTCTGAAAAGAACAAAAAACAGACAATTTTTTCAAATCTGAGCTTTCCCTGAGGAGATAGACCAAAGGGCATCAGAATTGGCAGTAGGGCTCAATTCAGCCAGAAAATTTAACTTTTGACACAGAGCTCTGAGATATTCTGAGATACAGATATTCTGAGGTCTCAATTCAACCAGAAAACATAACTTTTGACAGAGATCTAGATATGCAAAACAAACACATATTCATGTGCCCCCCAGTCTGAAAAGCCCAAAAAACAGTCAATTTTTTGAAATCTGAGCTTTCCCTGAGGAGATAGACCAAAGTGTCTCTCAGAATTGGCTGTAGGGCTCAATTCAACCAGAAAACTTAAGTTTTGACACACAGCTCAGATTTGCAACACGCAGAAATATTCATGTTCCCCACGGTCTGAAAAAAGGGCAAAAAGACATTCATTTTTCAATACGAGCTTTCTCTGAGGAGTTAGACCAAAGGGCATCAGAATTGGCAGTAGGTCTCAATTCAACCAGAAAACATAACTTTTGACAGAGATCTTAGATATGCAAAACAAACACATATTCATGTACCCCCCAGTCTGAAAAGCCCAAAAAACAGTCAATTTTTTGAAATCTGAGCTTTCCCTGAGGAGATAGACCAAAGTGTCTCTCAGAATTGGCTGTAGGGCTCAATTCAACCAGAAAACTTAAGTTTTGACACACAGCTCAGATTTGCAACACGCAGACATATTCATGTTACGCAAGGTATGAAAACACCAAAAACACACAATTTTCAAATCTCACCTTTCCCTGAGGAGTTAGACCAAATCTGTATCTCAGAATAGGGAGTAGGACTGCATTCAACCAGAAAACATAACTTTTGACACAGAGCTTAGATATGCAAAACAAACACATATTCATGTACCCCCCAGTCTGAAAAGCCCAAAAAACAGTCATTTTTGTCAAATCTGAGCTTTCCCTGAGGAGATAGACCAAAGTGTCTCTCAGAATTGGAAGTAGGCCTCAATTCAGCCAGAAAACTTAACTTTTGACACACAGCTCAGATTTGCAACACACAGACATATTCATGTTCCCCACGGTCTGAAAAAAGCACAAAAAGACATTCATTTTTCAATACGAGCTTTCTCTGAGGAGTTAGACCAAATGGCATCAGAATTGGCAGTAGGGCTCAATTCAACCAGAAAACTTAACTTTTGACACACAGCTCAGATTTTTAACACGCAGACATATTCATGTTACGCAAGGTATGAAAACACCAAAAACACACAATTTTCAAATCTCACCTTTCCCTGAGGAGTTAGACCAAATCTGTATCTCAGAATAGGGAGTAGGACTGCATTCAACCAGAAAACATAACTTTTGACACAGAGCTTAGATATGCAAAACAAACACATATTCATGTTCCCCACAGTCTGAGAAGCCCAAAAAACAGTCAATTTTTTCAAATCTGAGCTTTCCCTGAGGAGATAGACCAATGTGTCTCTCAGATTTGGCAGTAGGGCTCAATTCAACCAGAAAACTTAACTTTTGACATACAGCTCAGATTTGCAACACACAGACATATTCATGTTCCCCACGGTCTGAAAAAAGCACAAAAAGACATTCATTTTTCAATACGAGCTTTCTCTGAGGAGTTAGGCCAAAGGGCATCAGAATTGGCAGTAGGGCTCAATTCAACCGGAAAACTTAACTTTTGACACACAGCTCAGATTTGCAACACGCAGACATATTCATGTTACGCAAGGTATGAAAAAACCAAAAACACACAATTTTCAAATCTCACCTTTCCCTGAGGAGTTAGAACAAATCTGTATCTCAGAATAGGCAGTAGGACTGCATTCAACCAGAAAACATAACTTTTGACACAGAGCTTAGATATGCAAAACAAACATTCATGTTCCCCACAGTCTGAAAAGCCCAAAAAACAGACAATTTTTTCAAATCTGAGCTTTCCCTGAGGAGATAGACCAAAGGGCATCAGAATTGGCAGTAGGGCTCAATTCAGCCAGAAAATTTAACTTTTGACAGAGATCTTAGATATGCAAAACAAACACATATTCATGTACCCCCCGGTCTGAAAAAAGCACAAAAAGACATTCATTTTTCAATACGAGCTTTCTCTGAGGACTTAGGCCAAAGGGCATCAGAATTGGCAGTAGGGCTCAATTCAACCAGAAAACTTAACTTTTGACACACAGCTCAGATTTGCAACACGCAGACATATTCATGTTACGCAAGGTATGAAAACACCAAAAACACACAATTTTCAAATCTCACCTTTCCCTGAGGAGTTAGACCAAATCTGTATCTCAGAATAGGCAGTAGGGCTCAATTCAACCAGAAAACATAACTTTTGACACAGAGCTTAGATATCCAAAACAAACACATATTCATGTACCCCCCAGTCTGAAAAGCCCAAAAAACAGTCAATTTTTTGAAATCTGAGCTTTCCCTGAGGAGATAGACCAAAGGGCATCAGAATTGGCTGTAGGGCTCAATTCAACCAGAAAACTTAAGTTTTGACACACAGCTCAGATTTGCAACACGCAAACATATTCATGTTACGCAAGGTATGAAAACACCAAAAACACACAATTTTCAAATCTCACCTTTCCCTGAGGAGTTAGACCAAATCTGTATCTCAGAATAGGCAGTAGGGCTCAATTCAACCAGAAAACATAACTTTTGACACAGAGCTTAGATATCCAAAACAAACACATATTCATGTACTCGCCATTCTGAAAAGCCCAAAAAACAGTCAAATTTTTTCAAATCTGAGCTTTCCCTGAGGAGATAGACAAAAGTGTCTCTCAGAATTGGTAGTAGGGCTGAATTCAACCAGAAAACTTAACTTTTGACACACAGCTCAGATTTGCAGCAGAAAGACATATTCATGTTCCCCACGGTCTGAAAAAAGGGCAAAAAGACATTCATTTTTCAATACGAGCTTTCTCTGAGGAGTTAGACCAAAGGGCATCAGAATTGGCAGTAGGTCTCAATTCAACCAGAAAACATAACTTTTGACAGAGAGCTTAGATATCCAAAACAAACACATATTCATGTACTCGCCATTCTGAAAAGCCCAAAAAACAGTCAATTTTTTCAAATCTGAGCTTTCCCTGAGGAGATAGACCAAAGTGTCTCTCAGAATTGGTAGTAGGGCTCAATTCAGCCAGAAAACTTAACTTTTGACACAGAGCTCAGTTTTGCAGAAGAAACACATATTCATGTTCCCCACGTTCTTAAAAAAGCGCAAAAAGACATTCATTTTTCAATACGAGCTTTCTCTGAGGAGTTAGACCAAAGGGCATCAGAATTGGCAGTAGGGCTCAATTCAATCAGAAAACATAACTTTTGACACAGAGCTTAGATATGCAAAACAAACACATATTCATGTACCCCCCAGTCTGAAAAGCCCAAAAAACAGTCAGTTTTTTCAAATCTGAGCTTTCCCTGAGGAGATAGACCAAAGTGTCTCTCAGAATTGGCAGTAGGGCTCAATTCAACCAGAAAACTTAACTTTTGACACACAGCTCAGATTTGCAACACAGAGACATATTCATGTTCCCCACGGTCTGAAAAAAACGCAAAAAGACATTCATTTTTCAATACGAGCTTTCTCTGAGGAGTTAGACCAAAGGGCATCAGAATTGGCAGTAGGGCTCAATTCAATCAGAAAACATAACTTTTGACACAGAGCTTAGATATGCAAAACAAACACATATTCATGTACCCCCCAGTCTGAAAAGCCCAAAAAACAGTCAGTTTTTTCAAATCTGAGCTTTCCCTGAGGAGATAGACCAAAGTGTCTCTCAGAATTGGCAGTAGGGCTCAATTCAACCAGAAAACTTAACTTTTGACACACAGCTCAGATTTGCAACACAGAGACATATTCATGTTCCCCACGGTCTGAAAAAAACGCAAAAAGACATTCATTTTTCAATACGAGCTTTCTCTGAGGAGTTAGGCCAAAGGGCATCAGAATTGGCAGTAGGGCTCAATTCAACCAGAAAACTTAACTTTTTACACAAAGCTCAGATTTGCAACACGCAGACATATTCATGTTACGCAAGGTATGAAAACACCAAAAACACACAATTTTCAAATCTGACCTTTCCCTGAGGAGTTATACCAAATCTGTATCTCAGAATAGGCAGTAGGACTGCATTCAACCAGAAAACATAACTTTTGACACAGAGCTTAGATATGCAAAACAAACAAATATTCATGTACTCGCCATTCTGAAAAGCCGAAAAAACAGTCAATTTTTTCAAATCTGAGCTTTCCCTGAGGAGATAGATCAAAGTGTCTCTCAGAATTGGCAGTAGGGCTGAATTCAACCAGAAAACTTAACTTTTGACACACAGCTCAGATTTGCAGCACAGAGACATATTCATGTTCCCCACGGTCTGAAAAAAGGGCAAAAAGACATTCATTTTTCAATACGAGCTTTCTCTGAGGAGTTAGGCCAAAGGGCATCAGAATTGGCAGTAGGGTTCAATTCAGCCAGAAAACTTAACTTTTGACACAGAGCTCAGTTTTGCAGAAGAAACACATATTCATGTTCCCCACGGTCTGAAAAAGGGCAAAAAGACATTCATTTTTCAATACGAGCTTTCCCTGAGTAGTTAGACCAAAGGGCATCAGAATTGGCAGTAGGGCTCAATTCAACCAGAAAACATAACTTTTGACAGAGAGCTTAGATATCCAAAACAAACACATATTCATGTACTCGCCAGTCTGAAAAGCCCAAAAAACAGTCAATTTTTTCAAATCTGAGCTTTCCCTGAGGAGATAGATCAAAGTGTCTCTCAGAATTGGCAGTAGGGCTCAATTCAACCAGAAAACTTAACTTTTGACACACAGCTCAGATTTGCAGCACAGAGACATATTCATGTTCCCCACGGTCTGAAAAAAAAGCAAAAAGACATTCATTTTTCAATACGAGCTTTCTCTGAGGAGTTAGGCCAAAGGGCATCAGAATTGGCAGTAGGGCTCAATTCAACCAGAAAACTTAACTTTTGACACACAGCTCAGATTTGCAGCACAGAGACATATTCATGTTCCCCACGGTCTGAAAAAGGGCAAAAAGACATTCATTTTTCAATATGAGCTTTCTCTGAGGCGTTAGACCAAAGGGCATCAGAATTGGCAGTAGGGCTCAATTCAACCAGAAAACATAACTTTTGACACACAGCTCAGATTTGCAACACTCAGACATATTCATGTTACGCAAGGTACGAAAACACCAAAAACACACAATTTTCAAATCTGACCTTTCCCTGAGGAGTTAGACCAAATCTGTATCTCAGAATAGGCAGTAGGACTGCATTCAACCAGAAAACATAACTTTTGACACAGAGCTTAGATATGCAAAACAAACACATATTCATGTTCCCCACAGTCTGAAAAGCCCAAAAAACAGACATTTCTTTCAAATCTGAGCTTTCCCTGAGGAGATAGACCAAAGTGTCTCTCAGAATTGGCAGTACGGCTCAATTCAGCCAGAAAACTTAACTTTTGACACAGAGCTCAGATTTGCAACACAGAGACATATTCATGTTCCCCACGGTCTGAAAAAAAAGCAAAAAGACATTCATTTTTCAATACGAGCTTTCTCTGAGGAGTTAGGCCAAAGGGCATCAGAATTGGCAGTAGGGCTCAATTCAACCAGAAAACTTAACTTTTGACACACAGCTCAGATTTGCAACACGCAGACATATTCATGTTACGCAAGGTATGAAAACACCAAAACCACACAATTTTCAAATCTGACCTTTCCCTGAGGAGTTAGACCAAATCTGTATCTCAGAATAGGCAGAAGGACTGCATTCAACCAGAAAACATAACTTTTGACACAGAGCTTAGATATGCAAAACAAACACATATTCATGTTCCCCACAGTCTGAAAAGCCCAAAAAACAGTCAATTTTTTCAAATCTGAGCTTTCCCTGAGGAGATAGACCAAAGTGTCTCTCAGATTTGGCAGTAGGGCTCAATTCAACCAGAAAACTTAACTTTTGACATACAGCTCAGATTTGCAACACACAGACATATTCATGTTCCCCACAGTCTGAAAAAAGCGCAAAAAGACATTCATTTTTCAATATGAGCTTTCTCTGAGGCGTTAGACCAAAGGGCATCAGAATTGGCAGTAGGGCTCAATTCAACCAGAAAACATAACTTTTGACACACAGCTCAGATTTGCAACACACAGACATATTCATGTTACGCAAGGTATGAAAACACCAAAAACACACAATTTTCAAATCTGACCTTTCCCTGAGGAGTTAGACCAAACACATATTCATGTTCCTCACGGTCTGAAAAAGGGCAAAAAGACATTCATTTTTCAATACGAGCTTTTTCTGAGGCGTTAGACCAAATGGCATCAGAATTGGTAGTAGGGCTCAATTCAACCAGAAAACATAACTTTTGACACACAGCTCAGATTTGCAACACAGAGACATATTCATGTTACGCAAGGTATGAAAACACCAAAACCACACAATTTTCAAATCTGACCTTTCCCTGAGGAGTTAGACCAAATCTGTATCTCGGAATAGGCAGTAGGACTGCAGTCAACCAGAAAACATAACTTTTGACACAGAGCTTAGATATGCAAAACAAACACATATTCATGTTCCCCACAGTCTGAAAAGCCCAAAAAACAGTCAATTTTTTCAAATCTGAGCTTTCCCTGAGGAGATAGACCAAAGCGTCTCTCAGATTTGGCAGTAGGGCTCAATTCAACCAGAAAACTTAACTTTTGACATACAGCTCAGATTTGCAACACACAGACATATTCATTTTCCCCACGGTCTGAAAAAAGCGCAAAAAGACATTCATTTTTCAATACGAGCTTTCTCTGAGGAGTTAGGCCAAAGGGCATCAGAATTGGCAGTAGGGCTCAATTCAACCAGAAAACTTAACTTTTGACACACAGCTCAGATTTGCAACACAGAGACATATTCATGTTCCCCACGGTCTGAAAAAAGCGCAAAAAGACATTCAATTTTCAATACGAGCTTTCTCTGAGGAGTTAGGCCAAAGGGCATCAGAATTGGCAGTAGGGCTCAATTCAACCAGAAAACTTAACTTTTGACACACAGCTCAGATTTGCAAAACAAACACATATTCATGTACCCCCCAGTCTGAAAAGCCCAAAAAACCGTCAATGTTTTCCAAATCTGAGCTTTCCCTGAGGAGATAGACCAAAGTGTCTGTCAGAATTGGCAGTAGGGCTCAATTCAGCCAGAAAACTTAACTTTTGACACAGAGCTCAGTTTTGCAGAAGAAACACATATTCATGTTCCCCACGGTCTGAAAAAGGGCAAAAAGACATTCATTTTTCAATATGAGCTTTCTCTGAGGCGTTAGACCAAAGGGCATCAGAATTGGCAGTAGGTCTCAATTCAACCAGAAAACATAACTTTTGACAGAGATCTTAGATATGCAAAACAAACACATATTCATGTACCCCCCAGTCTGAAAAGCCCAAAAAACAGTCAATTTTTTGAAATCTGAGCTTTCCCTGAGGAGATAGACCAAAGTGTCTCTCAGAATTGGCTGTAGGGCTCAATTCAACCAGAAAACTTAACTTTTGACACACAGCTCAGATTTGCAACACGCAGACATATTCATGTTACGCAAGGTATGAAAACACCAAAACCACACAATTTTCAAATCTGACCTTTCCCTGAGGAGTTAGACCAAATCTGTATCTCAGAATAGGCAGTAGGACTGCATTCAACCAGAAAACATAACTTTTGACACAGAGCTCAGTTTTGCAGAAGAAACACATATTCATGTTCCCCACGGTCTGAAAAGCCCAAAAAACAGTCAATTTTTTCAAATCTGAGCTTTTCCTGAGGAGATAGACCAAAGTGTCTCTCAGAATTGGCAGTAGGGCTCAATTCAACCAGAAAACTTAACTTTTGACACACAGCTCAGATTTGCAACACGCAGACATATTCATGTTACGCAAGGTATGAAAACACCAAAAACACACAATTTTCAAATCTGACCTTTCCCTGAGGAGTTAGACCAAATCTGTATCTCAGAATAGGCAGTAGGACTGCATTCAACCAGAAAACATAACTTTTGACACAGAGCTTAGATATGCAAAACAAACACATATTCATGTTCCCCACAGTCTGAAAAGCCCAAAAAACAGTCAATTTTTTCAAATCTGAGCTTTTCCTGAGGAGATAGACCAAAGTGTCTCTCAGAATTGGCAGTAGGGCTCAATTCAACCAGAAAACTTAACTTTTGACACACAGCTCAGATTTGCAACACGCAGACATATTCATGTTACGCAAGGTATGAAAACACCAAAAACACACAATTTTCAAATCTGACCTTTCCCTGAGGAGTTAGACCAAATCTGGATCTCAGAAAGGGAGTAGGACTGCATTCAACCAGAAAACATAACTTTTGACACAGAGCTTAGGTATGCAAAACAAACACATATTCATGTACCCCCACAGTCTGAAAAGCCCAAAAAACAGTCAATTTTTTCAAATCTGAGCTTTCCCTGAGGAGATAGACCAAAGTGCCTCTCAGAATTGGCAGTAGGGCTCAATTCAGCCAGAAAACTTAACTTTTGACACAGAGCTCAGTTTTGCAGAAGAAACACATATTCATGTTCCCCACGGTCTGAAAAAGGGAAAAAAGACATTCATTTTTCAATACGAGCTTTCTCTGAGGAGTTAGACCAAATGGCATCAGAATTGGCAGTAGGGTTCAATTCAACCAGAAAACTTAACTTTTGACACACAGCTCAGATTTGCAGCACAGAGACATATTCATGTTCCCCACGGTCTGAAAAAGGGCAAAAAGACATTCATTTTTCAATACGAGCTTTCTCTGAGGCGTTAGACCAAAGGGCATCAGAATTGGCAGTAGGGCTCAATTCAACCAGAAAACATAACTTTTGACACACAGCTCAGATTTGCAACACAGAGACATATTCATGTTACGCAAGGTATGAAAACACCAAAACCACACAATTTTCAAATCTGACCTTTCCCTGAGGAGTTAGACCAAATCTGTATCTCAGAATAGGCAGAAGGACTGCATTCAACCAGAAAACATAACTTTTGACACAGAGCTTAGATATGCAAAACAAACACATATTCATGTTCCCCACAGTCTGAAAAGCCCAAAAAACAGTCAATTTTTTCAAATCTGAGCTTTCCCTGAGGAGATAGACCAAAGTGTCTCTCAGATTTGGCAGTAGGGCTCAATTCAACCAGAAAACTTAACTTTTGACATACAGCTCAGATTTGCAACACACAGACATATTCATGTTCCCCACAGTCTGAAAAAAGCGCAAAAAGACATTCATTTTTCAATATGAGCTTTCTCTGAGGCGTTAGACCAAAGGGCATCAGAATTGGCAGTAGGGCTCAATTCAACCAGAAAACATAACTTTTGACACACAGCTCAGATTTGCAACACACAGACATATTCATGTTACGCAAGGTATGAAAACACCAAAAACACACAATTTTCAAATCTGACCTTTCCCTGAGGAGTTAGACCAAACACATATTCATGTTCCTCACGGTCTGAAAAAGGGCAAAAATACATTCATTTTTCAATACGAGCTTTTTCTGAGGCGTTAGACCAAATGGCATCAGAATTGGTAGTAGGGCTCAATTCAACCAGAAAACATAACTTTTGACACACAGCTCAGATTTGCAACACAGAGACATATTCATGTTACGCAAGGTATGAAAACACCAAAACCAC
The DNA here is from genome assembly GCF_029215685.1 of Pituophis catenifer annectens. Lineage (NCBI taxonomy): Eukaryota > Metazoa > Chordata > Lepidosauria > Squamata > Colubridae > Pituophis > Pituophis catenifer. The sequence goes on along the minus strand of NW_027257005.1, from coordinate 16,459 downwards.
ACAATTTTCAAATCTGACCTTTCCCTGAGGAGTTAGACCAAATCTGTATCTCGGAATAGGCAGTAGGACTGCATTCAACCAGAAAACATAACTTTTGACACAGAGCTTAGATATGCAAAACAAACACATATTCATGTTCCCCACAGTCTGAAAAGCCCAAAAAAACCGTCAATGTTTTCCAAATCTGAGCTTTCCCTGAGGAGATAGACCAAAGTGTCTGTCAGAATTGGCAGTAGGGCTCAATTCAGCCAGAAAACTTAACTTTTGACACAGAGCACAGTTTTGCAGAAGAAACACATATTCATGTTCCCCACGGTCTGAAAAAGGGCAAAAAGACATTCATTTTTCAATATGAGCTTTCTCTGAGGCGTTAGACCAAAGGGCATCAGAATTGGCAGTAGGTCTCAATTCAACCAGAAAACATAACTTTTGACAGAGATCTTAGATATGCAAAACAAACACATATTCATGTACCCCCCAGTCTGAAAAGCCCAAAAAACAGTCAATTTTTTGAAATCTGAGCTTTCCCTGAGGAGATAGACCAAAGTGTCTCTCAGAATTGGCTGTAGGGCTCAATTCAACCAGAAAACTTAACTTTTGACACACAGCTCAGATTTGCAACACGCAGACATATTCATGTTACGCAAGGTATGAAAACACCAAAACCACACAATTTTCAAATCTGACCTTTCCCTGAGGAGTTAGACCAAATCTGTATCTCAGAATAGGCAGTAGGACTGCATTCAACCAGAAAACATAACTTTTGACACAGAGCTCAGTTTTGCAGAAGAAACACATATTCATGTTCCCCACGGTCTGAAAAAGGGCAAAAAGACATTCATTTTTCAATACGAGCTTTCTCTGAGGAGTTAGACCAAATGGCATCAGAATTGGTAGTAGGGCTCAATTCAACCAGAAAACATAACTTTTGACACACAGCTCAGATTTGCAACACACAGACATATTCATGTTACGCAAGGTATGAAAACACCAAAACCACACAATTTTCAAATCTGACCTTTCCCTGAGGAGTTAGACCAAATCTGTATCTCAGAATAGGCAGTAGGACTGCATTCAACCAGAAAACATAACTTTTGACACAGAGCTTAGATATGCAAAACAAACACATATTCATGTTCCCCACAGTCTGAAAAGCCCAAAAAACAGTCAATTTTTTCAAATCTGAGCTTTTCCTGAGGAGATAGACCAAAGTGTCTCTCAGAATTGGCAGTAGGGCTCAATTCAACCAGAAAACTTAACTTTTGACACACAGCTCAGATTTGCAACACGCAGACATATTCATGTTACGCAAGGTATGAAAACACCAAAAACACACAATTTTCAAATCTGACCTTTCCCTGAGGAGTTAGACCAAATCTGGATCTCAGAAAGGGAGTAGGACTGCATTCAACCAGAAAACATAACTTTTGACACAGAGCTTAGGTATGCAAAACAAACACATATTCATGTACCCCCCCAGTCTAAAAAGCCCAAAAAACAGTCAATTTTTTCAAATCTGAGCTTTCCCTGAGGAGATAGATCAAAGTGTCTCTCAGAATTGGCAGTAGGGCTCAATTCAACCAGAAAACTTAACTTTTGACACACAGCTCAGATTTGCAGCACAGAGACATATTCATGTTCCCCACGGTCTGAAAAAGGGCAAAAAGACATTCATTTTTCAATACGAGCTTTCTCTGAGGAGTTAGACCAAATGGCATCAGAATTGGCAGTAGGGTTCAATTCAACCAGAAAACTTAACTTTTGACACACAGCTCAGATTTGCAGCACAGAGACATATTCATGTTCCCCACGGTCTGAAAAAGGGCAAAAAGACATTCATTTTTCAATACGAGCTTTCTCTGAGGCGTTAGACCAAAGGGCATCAGAATTGGCAGTAGGGCTCAATTCAACCAGAAAACATAACTTTTGACACACAGCTCAGATTTGCAACACAGAGACATATTCATGTTACGCAAGGTATGAAAACACCAAAACCACACAATTTTCAAATCTGACCTTTCCCTGAGGAGTTAGACCAAATCTGTATCTCAGAATAGGCAGAAGGACTGCATTCAACCAGAAAACATAACTTTTGACACAGAGCTTAGATATGCAAAACAAACACATATTCATGTTCCCCACAGTCTGAAAAGCCCAAAAAACAGTCAATTTTTTCAAATCTGAGCTTTCCCTGAGGAGATAGACCAAAGTGTCTCTCAGATTTGGCAGTAGGGCTCAATTCAACCAGAAAACTTAACTTTTGACATACAGCTCAGATTTGCAACACACAGACATATTCATGTTCCCCACAGTCTGAAAAAAGCGCAAAAAGACATTCATTTTTCAATATGAGCTTTCTCTGAGGCGTTAGACCAAAGGGCATCAGAATTGGCAGTAGGGCTCAATTCAACCAGAAAACATAACTTTTGACACACAGCTCAGATTTGCAACACACAGACATATTCATGTTACGCAAGGTATGAAAACACCAAAAACACACAATTTTCAAATCTGACCTTTCCCTGAGGAGTTAGACCAAACACATATTCATGTTCCTCACGGTCTGAAAAAGGGCAAAAATACATTCATTTTTCAATACGAGCTTTTTCTGAGGCGTTAGACCAAATGGCATCAGAATTGGTAGTAGGGCTCAATTCAACCAGAAAACATAACTTTTGACACACAGCTCAGATTTGCAACACAGAGACATATTCATGTTACGCAAGGTATGAAAACACCAAAACCACACAATTTTCAAATCTGACCTTTCCCTGAGGAGTTAGACCAAATCTGTATCTCAGAATAGGCAGTAGGACTGCATTCAACCAGAAAACATAACTTTTGACACAGAGCTTAGATATGCAAAACAAACACATATTCATGTTCCCCACAGTCTGAAAAGCCCAAAAAACAGTCAATTTTTTCAAATCTGAGCTTTTCCTGAGGAGATAGACCAAAGTGTCTCTCAAGATTGGCAGTAGGGCTCAATTCAACCAGAAAACTTAACTTTTGACACACAGCTCAGATTTGCAACACGCAGACATATTCATGTTACGCAAGGTATGAAAACACCAAAAACACACAATTTTCAAATCTGACCTTTCCCTGAGGAGTTAGACCAAATCTGGATCTCAGAAAGGAGTAGGACTGCATTCAACCAGAAAACATAACTTTTGACACAGAGCTTAGGTATGCAAAACAAACACATATTCATGTACCCCCCCAGTCTGAAAAGCCCAAAAAACAGTCAATTTTTTCAAATCTGAGCTTTCCCTGAGGAGATAGATCAAAGTGTCTCTCAGAATTGGCAGTAGGGCTCAATTCAACCAGAAAACTTAACTTTTGACACACAGCTCAGATTTGCAGCACAGAGACATATTCATGTTCCCCACGGTCTGAAAAAGGGCAAAAAGACATTCATTTTTCAATACGAGCTTTCTCTGAGGAGTTAGACCAAATGGCATCAGAATTGGCAGTAGGGTTCAATTCAACCAGAAAACTTAACTTTTGACACACAGCTCAGATTTGCAGCACAGAGACATATTCATGTTCCCCACGGTCTGAAAAAGGGCAAAAAGACATTCATTTTTCAATACGAGCTTTCTCTGAGGCGTTAGACCAAAGGGCATCAGAATTGGCAGTAGGGCTCAATTCAACCAGAAAACATAACTTTTGACACACAGCTCAGATTTGCAACACAGAGACATATTCATGTTACGCAAGGTATGAAAACACCAAAACCACACAATTTTCAAATCTGACCTTTCCCTGAGGAGTTAGACCAAATCTGTATCTCAGAATAGGCAGAAGGACTGCATTCAACCAGAAAACATAACTTTTGACACAGAGCTTAGATATGCAAAACAAACACATATTCATGTTCCCCACAGTCTGAAAAGCCCAAAAAACAGTCAATTTTTTCAAATCTGAGCTTTCCCTGAGGAGATAGACCAAAGTGGTCTCTCAGATTTGGCAGTAGGGCTCAATTCAACCAGAAAACTTAACTTTTGACATACAGCTCAGATTTGCAACACACAGACATATTCATGTTCCCCACAGTCTGAAAAAAGCCGCAAAAAGACATTCATTTTTCAATATGAGCTTTCTCTGAGGCGTTAGACCAAAGGGCATCAGAATTGGCAGTAGGGCTCAATTCAACCAGAAAACATAACTTTTGACACACAGCTCAGATTTGCAACACACAGACATATTCATGTTACGCAAGGTATGAAAACACCAAAAACACACAATTTTCAAATCTGACCTTTCCCTGAGGAGTTAGACCAAACACATATTCATGTTCCCTCACGGTCTGAAAAAGGGCAAAAATACATTCATTTTTCAATACGAGCTTTTTCTGAGGCGTTAGACCAAATGGCATCAGAATTGGTAGTAGGGCTCAATTCAACCAGAAAACATAACTTTTGACACACAGCTCAGATTTGCAACACAGAGACATATTCATGTTACGCAAGGTATGAAAACACCAAAACCACACAATTTTCAAATCTGACCTTTCCCTGAGGGAGTTAGACCAAATCTGTATCTCGGAATAGGCAGTAGGACTGCATTCAACCAGAAAACATAACTTTTGACACAGAGCTTAGATATGCAAAACAAACACATATTCATGTTCCCCACAGTCTGAAAAAGCCCAAAAAAACAGTCAATTTTTTCAAATCTGAGCTTTCCCTGAGGAGATAGACCAAAGCGTCTCTCAGATTTGGCAGTAGGGGCGCAATTCAACCAGAAAAACTTAACTTTTGACATACAGCTCAGATTTGCAACACACAGACATATTCATTTTCCCCACGGTCTGAAAAAAGCGCAAAAAAGACATTCATTTTTCAATACGAGCTTTCTCTGAGGAGTTAGGCCAAAGGGCATCAGAATTGGCAGTAGGGCTCAATTCAACCAGAAAACTTAACTTTTGACACACAGCTCAGATTTGCAACACAGAGACATATTCATGTTCCCCCACGGTCTGAAAAAAGCGCAAAAAGGACATTCAATTTTCAATACGAGCTTTCTCTGAGGAGTTAGGCCAAAGGGCATCAGAATTGGCAGTAGGGCTCAATTCAACCAGAAAACTTAACTTTTGACACACAGCTCAGATTTGCAACACAGAGACATATTCATGTTCCCCACGGGTCTGAAAAAAGCGCAAAAAGACATTCAATTTTTCAATACGAGCTTTCTCTGAGGAGTTAGGCCAAAGGGCATCAGAATTGGCAGTAGGGCTCAATTCAACCAGAAAACTTAACTTTTGACACACAGCTCAGATTTGCAAAACAAACACATATTCATGTTCCCCACAGTCTGAAAAGCCCAAAAAACAGTCACTTTTTCAAATCTGAGCTTTCCCTGAGGAGATAGACCAAAGTGTCTCTCAGAATTGGCAGTAGGGCTCAATTCAGCCAGAAAACTTAACTTTTGACACAGAGCTCAGTTTTGCAGAAGAAACACATATTCATGTTCCCCACGTTCTGAAAAAAGCGCAAAAAGACATTCATTTTTCATACGAGCTTTCTCTGAGGAGTTAGACCAAAGGGCATCAGAATTGGCAGTAGGGCTCAATTCAACCAGAAAACATAACTTTTGACACCAGAGCTTAGATATGCAAAACAAACACATATTCATGTACCCCCCCAGTCTGAAAAAGCCCAAAAAAACAGTCAATTTTTTTCAAATCTGAGCTTTCCCTGGAGGAGATAGACCAAAGTGTCTCTCAGAATTGGCAGTAGGGCTCAATTTCAACCAGAAAACTTAACTTTTGACACACAGCTCAGATTTGCAACACAGAGACATATTCATGTTCCCCACGGTCTGAAAAAAAAGCAAAAAGACATTCATTTTTCAATACGAGCTTTCTCTGAGGAGTTAGGCCAAAGGGCATCAGAATTGGCAGTAGGGCTCAATTCAAACCAGAAAACTTAACTTTTGACATACAGCTCAGATTTGCAACACACAGACATATTCATGTTCCCCCACGGTCTGAAAAAAGCACAAAAAGACATTCATTTTTCAATACGAGCTTTCTCTGAGGAGTTAGGCCAAAGGGCATCAGAATTGGCAGTAGGGCTCAATTCAACCGGAAAACTTAACTTTTGACACACAGCTCAGATTTGCAACACGCAGACATATTCATGTTACGCAAGGTATGAAAAAACCAAAAACACACAATTTTCAAATCTCACCTTTCCCTGAGGAGTTAGAACAAATCTGTATCTCAGAATAGGCAGTAGGACTGCATTCAACCAGAAAACATAACTTTTGACACAGAGCTTAGATATGCAAAACAAACATTCATGTTCCCCACAGTCTGAAAAGCCCAAAAAACAGACAATTTTTTCAAATCTGAGCTTTCCCTGAGGAGATAGACCAAAGGGCATCAGAATTGGCAGTAGGGCTCAATTCAGCCAGAAAATTTAACTTTTGACAGAGATCTTAGATATGCAAAACAAACACATATTCATGTACCCCCCCCGGTCTGAAAAAAGCACAAAAAGACATTCATTTTTCAATACGAGCTTTCTCTGAGGACTTAGGCCAAAGGGCATCAGAATTGGCAGTAGGGCTCAATTCAACCAGAAAACTTAACTTTTGACACACAGCTCAGATTTGCAACACGCAGACATATTCATGTTACGCAAGGTATGAAAACACCAAAAACACACAATTTTCAAATCTCCACCTTTCCCTGAGGAGTTAGACCAAATCTGTATCTCAGGAATAGGCAGTAGGGCTCAATTCAACCAGAAAACATAACTTTTGACACAGAGCCTTAGATATCCAAAACAAACACATATTCATGTACCCCCCAGTCTGAAAAGCCCAAAAAACAGTCAATTTTTTGAAATCTGAGCTTTCCCTGAGGAGATAGACCCAAAGGGCATCAGAATTGGCTGTAGGGCTCAATTCAACCAGAAAACTTAAGTTTTTGACACACAGCTCAGATTTGCAACACGCAGACATATTCATGTTACGCAAGGTATGAAAACACCAAAAACACACAATTTTTCAAATCTCACCTTTCCCTGAGGAGTTAGACCAAATCTGTATCTCAGAATAGGCAGTAGGGCTCAATTCAACCAGAAAACATAACTTTTGACACAGAGCTTAGATATCCAAAACAAACACATATTCATGTACTCGCCATTCTGAAAAGCCCAAAAAACAGTCAAATTTTTTCAAATCTGAGCTTTCCCCTGAGGAGATAGACCAAAGTGTCTCTCAGAATTGGTAGTAGGGCTGAATTAAACCAGAAAACTTAACTTTTGACACACAGCTCAGATTTGCAGCAGAAAGACATATTCATGTTCCCCACGGTCTGAAAAAAGGCAAAAAGACATTCATTTTTCAATACGAGCTTTCTCTGAGGAGTTAGACCAAAGGGCATCAGAATTGGCAGTAGGTCTCAATTCAACCAGAAAACATAACTTTTGACAGAGAGCTTAGATATCCAAAACAAACACATATTCATGTACTTCGCCATTCTGAAAAGCCCAAAAAACAGTCAATTTTTTCAAATCTGAGCTTTCCCTGAGGAGATAGACCAAAGTGTCTCTCAGAATTGGGTAGTAGGGCTCAATTCAGCCAGAAAACTTAACTTTTGACACAGAGCTCAGTTTTGCAGAAGAAACACATATTCATGTTCCCCACGTTCTTAAAAAAGCGCAAAAAGACATTCATTTTTTCAATACGAGCTTTCTCTGAGGAGTTAGACCAAAGGGCATCAGAATTGGCAGTAGGGCTCAATTCAATCAGAAAACATAACTTTTGACACAGAGCTTAGATATGCAAAACAAACACATATTCATGTACCCCCCAGTCTGAAAAGCCCAAAAAACAGTCAGTTTTTTCAAATCTGAGCTTTCCCTGAGGAGATAGACCAAAGTGTCTCTCAGAATTGGCAGTAGGGCTCAATTCAACCAGAAAACTTAACTTTTGACACACAGCCTCAGATTTGCAACACAGAGACATATTCATTGTTCCCCACGGTCTGAAAAAAACGCAAAAAGACATTCATTTTTTTCAATTACGAGCTTTCTCTGAGGAGTTAGACCAAAGGGCATCAGAATTGGCAGTAGGGCTCAATTCAATCAGAAAACATAACTTTTGACACAGAGCTTAGATATGCAAAACAAACACATATTCATGTACCCCCCCAGTCTGAAAAGCCCAAAAAACAGTCAGTTTTTTTCAAATCTGGAGCTTTCCCCTGAGGAGATAGACCAAAGTGTCTCTCAGAATTGGCAGTAGGGCTCAATTCAACCAGAAAACTTAACTTTTGACACACAGCCTCAGATTTGCAACACAGAGACATATTCATGTTCCCACGGTCTGAAAAAAAACGCAAAAAGACATTCATTTTTCAATACGAGCTTTCTCTGAGGAGTTAGGGCCAAAGGGCATCAGAATTGGCAGTAGGGGCTCAATTCAACCAGAAAACTTAACTTTTTACACACAGCTCAGATTTGCAACACGCAGACATATTCATGTTACGCAAGGTATGAAAACACCAAAAACACACAATTTTCAAATCTGACCTTTCCCTGAGGAGTTATACCAAATCTGTATCTCAGAATAGGCAGTAGGGACTGCATTCAACCAGAAAACATAAACTTTTGACACAGAGCTTAGATATGCAAAACAAACAAATATTCATGTACTCGCCATTCTGAAAAGCCGAAAAAACAGTCAATTTTTTCAAATCTTGAGCTTTCCCTGAGGAGATAGATCAAAGTGTCTCTCAGAATTGGCAGTAGGGCTGAATTCAACCAGAAAACTTAACTTTTGACACACAGCTCAGATTTGCAGCACAGAGACATATTCATGTTCCCCACGGTCTGAAAAAAGGGCAAAAAGACATTCATTTTTCAATACGAGCTTTCTCTGAGGAGTTAGGCCAAAGGGCATCAGAATTGGCAGTAGGGTTCAATTCAGCCAGAAAACTTAACTTTTGACACAGAGCTCAGTTTTGCAGAAGAAACACATATTCATGTTCCCCACGGTCTGAAAAAGGGCAAAAAGGACATTCATTTTTCAATACGAGCTTTCCCTGAGGAGTTAGACCAAAGGGCATCAGAATTGGCAGTAGGGCTCAATTCTACCAGAAAACATAACTTTTGACAGAGAGCTTAGATATCCAAAACAAACACATATTCATGTACTCGCCAGTCTGAAAAGCCCAAAAAACAGTCAATTTTTTCAAATCTGAGCTTTCCCTGAGGGAGATAGATCAAAGTGTCTCTCAGAATTGGCAGTAGGGCTCAATTCAACCAGAAAACTTAACTTTTGACACACAGCTCAGATTTGCAGCACAGAGACATATTCATGTTCCCCACGGTCTGAAAAAAAAGCAAAAAGACATTCATTTTTCAATACGAGCTTTCTCTGAGGAGTTAGGCCAAAGGGCATCAGAATTGGCAGTAGGGCTCAATTCAACCAGAAAACTTAACTTTTGACACACAGCTCAGATTTGCAGCACAGAGACATATTCATGTTCCCCACGGTCTGAAAAAGGGCAAAAAGACATTCATTTTTCAATATGAGCTTTCTCTGAGGCGTTAGACCAAAGGGCATCAGAATTGGCAGTAGGGCTCAATTCAACCAGAAAACTTAACTTTTGACACACAGCTCAGATTTGCAACACTCAGACATATTCATGTTACGCAAGGTACGAAAACACCAAAAACACACAATTTTCAAATCTGACCTTTCCCTGAGGAGTTAGACCAAATCTGTATCTCAGAATAGGCAGTAGGACTGCATTCAACCAGAAAACATAACTTTTGACACAGAGCTTAGATATGCAAAACAAACACATAATTCATGTTCCCCACAGTCTGAAAAGCCCAAAAAACAGACATTTCTTTCAAATCTGAGCTTTCCCCTGAGGAGATAGACCAAAGTGTCTCTCAGAATTGGCAGTACGGCTCAATTCAGCCAGAAAACTTAACTTTTGACACAGAGCTCAGATTTGCAAACACAGAGACATATTCATGTTCCCCCACGGTCTGAAAAAAAAGCAAAAAGACATTCATTTTTCAATACGAGGCTTTCTCTGAGGAGTTAGGCCAAAGGGCATCAGAATTGGCAGTAGGGCTCAATTCAACCAGAAAACTTAACTTTTGACACACAGCTCAGATTTGCAACACGCAGACATATTCATGTTACGCAAGGTATGAAAACACCAAAACCACACAATTTTCAAATCTGACCTTTCCCTGAGGAGTTAGACCAAATCTGTATCTCAGAATAGGCAGAAGGACTGCATTCAACCAGAAAAACATAACTTTTGACACAGAGCTTAGATATGCAAAACAAACACATATTCATGTTCCCCACAGTCTGAAAAGCCCAAAAAACAGTCAATTTTTTCAAATCTGAGCTTTCCCCCTGAGGAGATAGACCAAAGTGTCTCTCAGATTTGGCAGTAGGGCTCAATTCAACCAGAAAACTTAACTTTTGACATACAGCTCAGATTTGCAACACACAGGACATATTCATGTTCCCCACAGTCTGAAAAAAGCGCAAAAAGACATTCATTTTTCAATATGAGCTTTCTCTGAGGCGTTAGACCAAAGGGCATCAGAATTGGCAGTAGGGCTCAATTCAACCAGAAAACATAACTTTTGACACATGCTCAGATTTGCAACACACAGACATATTCATGTTACGCAAGGTATGAAAACACCAAAAACACAACAATTTTCAAATCTGACCTTTCCCTGAGGAGTTAGACCAAACACATATTCATGTTCCTCACGGTCTGAAAAAGGGCAAAAAGACATTCATTTTTCAATACGAGCTTTTTCTGAGGCGTTAGACCAAATGGCATCAGAATTGGTAGTAGGGCTCAATTCAACCAGAAAACATAACTTTTGACACACAGCTCAGATTTGCAACACAGAGACATATTCATGTTACGCAAGGTATGAAAACACCAAAACCACACAATTTTCAAATCTGACCTTTCCCTGAGGAGTTAGACCAAATCTGTATCTCGGAATAGGCAGTAGGACTGCAGTCAACCAGAAAACATAACTTTTGACACAGAGCTTAGATATGCAAAACAAACACATATTCATGTTCCCCACAGTCTGAAAAGCCCAAAAAACAGTCAATTTTTTCAAATCTGAGCTTTCCCTGAGGAGATAGACCAAAGCGTCCTCTCAGATTTGGCAGTAGGGCTCAATTCAACCAGAAAACTTAACTTTTGACATACAGCTCAGATTTGCAACACACAGACATATTCATTTTCCCCACGGTCTGAAAAAAGCGCAAAAAGACATTCATTTTTCAATACGAGCTTTCTCTGAGGAGTTAGGCCAAAGGGCATCAGAATTGGCAGTAGGGCTCAATTCAACCAGAAAACTTAACTTTTGACACACAGCTCAGATTTGCAACACAGAGACATATTCATGTTCCCCACGGTCTGAAAAAAGCGCAAAAAGACATTCAATTTTCAATACGAGCTTTCTCTGAGGAGTTAGGCCAAAGGGCATCAGAATTGGCAGTAGGGCTCAATTCAACCAGAAAACTTAACTTTTGACACACAGCTCAGATTTGCAAAACAAACACATATTCATGTACCCCCCAGTCTGAAAAGCCCAAAAAACCGTCAATGTTTTCCAAATCTGAGCTTTCCCTGAGGAGATAGACCAAAGTGTCTGTCAGAATTGGCAGTAGGGCTCAATTCAGCCAGAAAAACTTAACTTTTGACACAGAGCTCAGTTTTGCAGAAGAAACACATATTCATGTTCCCCACGGTCTGAAAAAGGGCAAAAAGACATTCATTTTTCAATATGAGCTTTCTCTGAGGCGTTAGACCAAAGGGCATCAGAATTGGCAGTAGGTCTCAATTCAACCAGAAAACATAACTTTTGACAGAGATCTTAGATATGCAAAACAAACACATATTCATGTACCCCCCCAGTCTGAAAAGCCCAAAAAAACAGTCAATTTTTTGAAATCTGAGCTTTCCCTGAGGAGATAGACCAAAGTGTCTCTCAGAATTGGCTGTAGGGCTCAATTCAACCAGAAAACTTAACTTTTGACACACAGCTCAGATTTGCAACACGCAGACATATTCATGTTACGCAAGGTATGAAAACACCAAAACCACACAATTTTCAAATCTGACCTTTCCCTGAGGAGTTAGACCAAATCTGTATCTCAGAATAGGCAGTAGGACTGCATTCAACCAGAAAACATAACTTTTGACACAGAGCTCAGTTTTGCAGAAGAAACACATATTCATGTTCCCCACGGTCTGAAAAAGGGCAAAAAGACATTCATTTTTCAATACGAGCTTTCTCTGAGGAGTTAGACCAAATGGCATCAGAATTGGTAGTAGGGCTCAATTCAACCAGAAAACATAACTTTTGACACACAGCTCAGATTTGCAACACACAGACATATTCATGTTACGCAAGGTATGAAAACACCAAAACCACACAATTTTCAAATCTGACCTTTCCCTGAGGAGTTAGACCAAATCTGTATCTCAGAATAGGCAGTAGGACTGCATTCAACCAGAAAACATAACTTTTGACACAGAGCTTAGATATGCAAAACAAACACATATTCATGTTCCCCACAGTCTGAAAAGCCCAAAAAAACAGTCAATTTTTTCAAATCTGAGCTTTTCCTGAGGAGATAGACCAAAGTGTCTCTCAGAATTGGCAGTAGGGCTCAATTCAACCAGAAAACTTAACTTTTGACACACAGCTCAGATTTGCAACACGCAGACATATTCATGTTACGCAAGGTATGAAAACACCAAAAACACACAATTTTCAAATCTGACCTTTCCCTGAGGAGTTAGACCAAATCTGGATCTCAGAAAGGGAGTAGGACTGCATTCAACCAGAAAACATAACTTTTGACACAGAGCTTAGGTATGCAAAACAAACACATATTCATGTACCCCCCCCAGTCTGAAAAGCCCAAAAAACAGTCAATTTTTTCAAATCTGAGCTTTCCCTGAGAGATAGACCAAAGTGCCTCTCAGAATTGGCAGTAGGGGCTCAATTCAGCCAGAAAACTTAACTTTTGACACAGAGCTCAGTTTTGCAGAAGAAACACATATTCATGTTCCCCACGGTCTGAAAAAGGGAAAAAAGACATTCATTTTTCAATACGAGCTTTCTCTGAGGAGTTAGACCAAATGGCATCAGAATTGGCAGTAGGGTTCAATTCAAACCAGAAAACTTAACTTTTGACACACAGCTCAGATTTGCAACACGCAGACATATTCATGTTACGCAAGGTATGAAAACACCAAAAAACACACAATTTTCAAATCTCACCTTTCCCTGAGGAGTTAGACCAAATCTGTATCTCAGAATAGGGAGTAGGACTGCATTCAACCAGAAAACATAACTTTTGACACAGAGCTTAGATATGCAAAACAAACATTCATGTTCCCCACAGTCTGAAAAGCCCAAAAACAGACAATTTTTCAAATCTGAGCTTTCCCTGAGGAGATAGACCAAAGGGCATCAGAATTGGCAGTAGGGCTCAATTCAACCAGAAAACTTAACTTTTGACACACAGCTCAGATTTGCAACACACAGACATATTCATGTTCCCCACGGTCTGAAAAAAGCACAAAAAGACATTCATTTTTCAATACGAGCTTTCTCTGAGGAGTTAGGCCAAAGGGCATCAGAATTGGCAGTAGGGCTCAATTCAACCAGAAAACTTAACTTTTGACACACAGCTCAGATTTGCAACACGCAGACATATTCATGTTACGCAAGGTATGAAAAAACCAAAAACACACAATTTTCAAATCTCACCTTTCCCTGAGGAGTTAGAACAAATCTGTATCTCAGAATAGGCAGTAGGACTGCATTCAACCAGAAAACATAACTTTTTGACACAGAGCTTAGATATGCAAAACAAACATTCATGTTCCCCCACAGTCTGAAAAGCCCAAAAAACAGACAATTTTTTCAAATCTGAGCTTTCCCTGAGGAGATAGACCAAAGGGCATCAGAATTGGCAGTAGGGCTCAATTCAGCCAGAAAATTTAACTTTTGACAGAGATCTCAGATATGCAAAACAAACACATATTCATGTACCCCCCCGGTCTGAAAAAAGCACAAAAAGACATTCATTTTTCAATACGAGCTTTCTCTGAGGACTTAGGCCAAAGGGCATCAGAATTGGCAGTAGGGCTCAATTCAACCAGAAAAACTTAACTTTTGACACACAGCTCAGATTTGCAACACGCAGACATATTCATGTTACGCAAGGTATGAAAACACCAAAAACACACAATTTTCAAATCTCACCTTTCCCTGAGGAGTTAGACCAAATCTGTATCTCAGAATAGGCAGTAGGGCTCAATTCAACCAGAAAACATAACTTTTGACACAGAGCTTAGATATCCAAAACAAACACATATTCATGTACCCCCCAGTCTGAAAAGCCCAAAAAACAGTCAATTTTTTGAAATCTGAGCTTTCCCTGAGGAGATCAGACCAAAGGGCATCAGAATTGGCTGTAGGGCTCAATTCAACCAGAAAACTTAAGTTTTGACACACAGCTCAGATTTGCAACACGCAGACATATTCATGTTACGCAAGGTATGAAAACACCAAAAACACACAATTTTCAAATCTCACCTTTCCCTGAGGAGTTAGACCAAATCTGTATCTCAGAATAGGCAGTAGGGCTCAATTCAACCAGAAAAACATAACTTTTGACACAGAGCTTAGATATCCAAAACAAACACATATTCATGTACTCGCCATTCTGAAAAGCCCAAAAAAACAGTCAATTTTTTTCAAATCTGAGCTTTCCCTGAGGAGATAGACCAAAGTGTCTCTCAGAATTGGTAGTAGGGCTGAATTCAACCAGAAAACTTAACTTTTGACACACAGCTCAGATTTGCAGCAGAAAGACATATTCATGTTCCCACGGTCTGAAAAAAGGGCAAAAAGACATTCATTTTTCAATACGAGCTTTCTCTGAGGAGTTAGACCAAAGGGCATCAGAATTGGCAGTAGGTCTCAATTCAACCAGAAAACATAACTTTTGACAGAGAGCTTAGATATCCAAAACAAACACATATTCATGTACTCGCCAGTCTGAAAAGCCCAAAAAAACAGTCAATTTTTTCAAATCTGAGCTTTCCCTGAGGAGATAGACCAAAGTGTCTCTCAGAATTGGTAGTAGGGCTCAATTCAGCCAGAAAACTTAACTTTTGACACAGAGCTCAGTTTTGCAGAAGAAACACATATTCATGTTCCCCACGTTCTTAAAAAAGCGCAAAAAGACATTCATTTTTCAATACGAGCTTTCTCTGAGGAGTTAGACCAAAGGGCATCAGAATTGGCAGTAGGGCTCAATTCAATCAGAAAACATAACTTTTGACACAGAGCTTAGATATGCAAAACAAACACATATTCATGTACCCCCCCAAGTCTGAAAAGCCCAAAAAACAGTCAATTTTTTTCAAATCTGAGCTTTCCCTGAGGAGATAGACCAAAGTGTCTCTCAGAATTGGCTGTAGGGCTCAATTCAACCAGAAAACTTAACTTTTGACACACAGCTCAGATTTGCAACACAGAGACATATTCATGTTCCCCACGGTCTGAAAAAAACGCAAAAAGACATTCATTTTTCAATACGAGCTTTCTCTGAGGAGTTAGGCCAAAGGGCATCAGAATTGCAGTAGGGCTCAATTCAACCAGAAAACTTAACTTTTTTACACACAGCTCAGATTTGCAACACGCAGACATATTCATGTTACGCAAGGTATGAAAACACCAAAAACACACAATTTTTCAAATCTGACCTTTCCCTGAGGGAGTTAGACCAAATCTGTATCTCAGAATAGGCAGTAGGACTGCATTCAACCAGAAAACATAACTTTTGACACAGAGCTTAGATATGCAAAAACAAACAAATATTCATGTACTCGCCATTCTGAAAAGCCGAAAAAAAAGTCAATTTTTTCAAATCTGAGCTTTCCCTGAGGAGATAGATCAAAGTGTCTCTCAGAATTGGCAGTAGGGCTGAATTCAACCAGAAAACTTAACTTTTGACACACAGCTCAGATTTGCAGCACAGAGACATATTCATGTTCCCCACGGTCTGAAAAAAGGGCAAAAAGACATTCATTTTTCAATACGAGCTTTCTCTGAGGAGTTAGGCCAAAGGGCATCAGAATTGGCAGTAGGGTTCAATTCAGCCAGAAAAACTTAACTTTTGACACAGAGCTCAGTTTTGCAGAAGAAACACATATTCATGTTCCCCACGGTCTGAAAAAGGGCAAAAAGACATTCATTTTTCAATACGAGCTTTCCTGAGGAGTTAGACCAAAGGGCATCAGAATTGGCAGTAGGCTCAATTCAACCAGAAAACATAACTTTTGACAGAGAGCTTAGATATCCAAAACAAACAAATATTCATGTACTCGCCATTCTGAAAAGCCGAAAAA